>NC_056747.1:313104669-313120347 GCF_019279795.1 Protopterus annectens | reverse complement strand
GAAATCATATCTAAAACAATAGCTGTTTCTCAGACTATATGATTTTTACTGCCTTTTTAAATGTATAGCATATGGTTATTTTACTTGTTTAGGAAGACAATTACATATTTGAGAATATGCAGCCTCTTTTTCTAGATTATGTTAGCTGATGTAGTGGTCTGTATAAAGCTGAATATTCTCTTGTTAGTCCTGATAATTTTATAATGATATCAGGAAGAGTGATGTAGGGATATTGATATTTGTAGACGGTGTCATATATAGGCTGGTATGGTAATAAGATATTGATAGACTACCTCCATAAAACATTCAGTTTAAAAAAAAAAATCTTACCAATGACATAAATACCTTGTGTTACTGTAACATTGGGCCTAAAAAGAAGATGCATTTCTGCACAGAAGTGCATACTGTAGTATAAAAATTGTCGTTTAATTTTGTTTCATAATTAAAATTCAAGATGCACTTTTCCTTTGCCTTTGGAACTGAGAGCACAGACAATGAGTTTTATTATAGGTAATTATTCCAGTACCATGCCTTGAAAATGTTCTGGTACTATAGTCAACTTTATGCAAGTAAAAATGGCCAAACAGAAAGCAGTTAGTATTTGGAGGTTTAAAGATAATTGATTCCACATCATATTCTTGTGATAATGGCACTGATACCCTTTACTATGCTCAGACAAATAAATACCAATGCAGATCTCTTAAGTTTTACTGAGCACTCTGGGCTTCATACTATCTAACAAGTCTGCATCTTAGAACAAACATCATGACTGCAAAGAATGGCAATATGAAAAATCTTTGCTATATAGATCACTTTTGGGCATCTACTGCTGACTTTAGATCTGCAGTGTTTCCCATACCTCTGACATACATAATGATGCCCATGATGTTCAAAGCTTACCTTGGATTTGTCCCTCCTTCAATGAGTGTGTCCCTCCAAATGAGAAGGTTTCAGCCCAAGGGCCTAGTAACATCCAAGTTCAAGCAGTGGACAGGGTATACACAGGTGCAATAATTGTCCAGCTGATTTTTTTTTTGTGTCCCTACTCACCCCCGGTATAGTTGTATGCTATACATCACATGGTTGCACAGGGGTGCTATGGGGAACCACCTCCTCATATAATGATATGCCCTGTATTATGCCCAGCCATCTATCAACTTGATTGATGGCTTTTATCATAGCTGTAGCGTCACAACCAGATCTTGTGTCCTGGGATTGGACTTGAACACGTTCTCATATTTTGCCCCTCCTCCCTCTAAAAAGGAGCAGCCTTTTACCTCATCATTCCTCTTCCCACATCATTGGCTCCTCCAGCACCTGGGATGATGATAATCTACGTAGGCTGTCTGTGTTTCAGTCAGAGCTTCTTCCCTATGTGCCATAAAACATCTTTAAGAAACCAGCAAAATCAAAAGGTATGATCTTATAAAAATGGAAGGATTTTGTACCTGTTTATTTGTAAAAAAAATATATATATATATATATTAACTAAGATGTTGAGTTAACTGTTAGATTAAGAATTAGAATTTTAAGGCAAATATTAGGCATTTTTTAATTGTTCGAGTGCACCTGCAGTACAGCCAGGAGGTCGACTTTGTTCACCCGTGGCAGCAAAAGAGTTAACTATATGATATATTTTATATGCTGCCCCAAGACAATTTCTGTTCACTCAATGTGGCCCTGTCAAGCCAAAATGTTGGACACCCCTGGTCTAAACAAAGATGATTTATGAAAGTAAGTGATACCTTAAGAGTTGTAACAGTTTATTACACATACACAGCTGACTTGCCAAAGAGAAGGTGCAGGACATACACTCAAAAGTTTATAAAAAATTTTTTGCAATAAGAACTGTGGGTTAGCATTTACAGCTCTCTTAAAAATGGGTGCAGCTAACTATTTACATTTGACTAGAAAAGGGACTCATGCTGTTGCTATTTGCTGTTAAAACATTAACTTTCCCAAAGATTAGAAACTTCATATAGTTTACTCTTTGCAAGTCAATACCACCTATCCAAGTTTATATGTTTTACCTATTTTGGATAGCTGCAGTCAGCATGAAAACTCTACTACTCAAAGCAATGAAGAATAGTTTAGAATATTTAAAGGTACTCTTAACACTCTTAGAAAGGGAACATGTTACAGGGAAAAGGTCAGACCATCTTTTTTAAAATAATAGACAAAGAATATAGAACGTATCAAGAATGTACATTTTAAAATACTCTTAATGCTACACAGCTGGGAAGTATATCTTTCAAGTGTTTAGAATTTTACAGAATTCCCAGATTTTTGCCTCATATTTTTTGGTCTGTTTCTCATAAAATGCTAGCCCAGCCCAAAACACTACTATAAACTATACAAACACCTTTCCCTCTGTTTTTTCCCACATACTCTACACCACCAGTGTATACAAGCGGGGAAATTTTAACAAACGAAAACAACAAAAACATCAGCATGTGGAAGAGGCTGAGGGTGGTGAGCAAGGGAGCCCGCAGGATTTTTTGCAGGGGGGTGCAAACCCAGAGCCCCACCCACATAGCTCACCCCACCCCCTGCAACCACAGCCCCACCCAAGTCTACCCACCCCAAGCCCCACCCACACAGCCATTCCAGTGTCCCATTACTTGGCTATTTCTCCCCATTTACTGTAGACACTGTTCAAATCTGTGTGCATACTGTGTTATGCTTTAGTTCTACAATGATTACAGGCAGTTGGATTTAATTTACAACTTTTATTTCAAACATTATAGCCCAAACACCGTGATATTTACTAAACCTAAACAAAGCAATAGTCTTACAATGAAAACAGACTTGGCATTAAAGCTTCTCTACTTTTGAAACTCACATTCAATGAAACGGCATTGAAACCCACATTCAAAGAAAATGCATCTGGCCAGTGGCAGGTTATTTACCTTTGAACTGTTTAAGCAATAGGCTCCTTGCACACCGTTAGGGCCATGCAAAAGTTATTTGATTTACCTGATTGTATTAATTATAATATATAATTGAATTATATCCCTTGTATTATATAGCAACACTTGTTTGAGTGTCGCTGCCGAAGTAAAAGTAATCTGAATAATTCCACATTAAAGATATCTGAAACTAATGAAGATGTTGTTGCTAGAAAACTGTATATTTCAGTGTTTCATCTACAAATTCAGTGCCTGCTGCCGTCAAAGAATAAATTGCCTATGTTAAATTAAAAATGGTAAGCTGGTATATTGCAATAGAAAATGGATGACAAGCTGAAAAACAGGTTCATAGTTATTAGGCATCTCATCCAAAGGAGGACATCCTGAGGACTGCAGCATACAAATGTATATGCTGTAGGAATAGAACCTCAAGCCTTTACATTAAGATGCAAGTATTCTACTTGTGGTGCTACTAACATAGCTTTAAAACTTTATACCACAATAGAGATACCATTTGCTAAACAAAATGGTTGCACATTGTAAATAGACTTGGCATGAGCAGCAGTGAACTTCACTTCCCTTAAAACTCACAGTTCCTTGAAAATGCACTTGAAAATTCCACCTGCTAACTCTAACTTGGGCATTTCACTTTCTCTCTCTCTTACAAAGATACCACACCCCTCAAGGCCTCACCCTTAGTGCAAGAAATCTTGACAAAGCCTAAAATAAATAGGGACAGATTATAAATATGGCTCTCAGAAACTTAGAAAATTGCAAGAGTAACAGGATTTGTGTTAGTATGCATTTTTCTAAATGACATGACATCTAAAACTGAAATGTCTCATTATTTAGCAACTTCAATCCTTTTTAAGAGGAATATGGGGCAAAAATCTGGACAGCTGAGGGGTATGCTACCTCCCTCTTATACACACACACCAAATAATTCTGGTCAGACTTGAATTAGTTCTGGGAAGGTTGCACTGAACGGCACCGTGCTTGATGTGAAGTGGGTGAAATCCTGGTAGCTAGTGATTGCAGCTCAGCAATGTGGAGCATTAAAGCATTTTTAGCAGAGCATTGTTTCATCACTACCTATTGTGTTTGCACATGAGCTGTAGTTATTTCAAACATTTGCCTTTTTTTGATTACTACAGAGTACATTTACCCACCAGAGCTATTGTGTTTTGACTTCAGTGTGGAGCTAGTTGTTGCAGGGCTTGGCTTTTAAGTAAGGTAGCAATGCTTATTTACCATATACCATTAAAGCCACCCAACTACAAGTGTACTAACACACAGACACTGCTATAAGACACTGGTCTCCAATAAAATGTAATGAACTTCTGAAAACACTGTAATCCTGTCCTTTTATTACAAATACTGTCATATGCATTTCAATACCCAAGGCTTATACATTATCTAGCTATGTAAATATTCTCTGCATGGCAACAACGAAAAGGCTTTCAATGCTGGTAATTCTTTAACAATATGCTTACTAAAGCTTACTTGCATCTTACAATGTCCGACAAGCTTACTAAAGCTTACTTGCATCTTACAATCTCCGACAAGCTTACCTGATGTTCATTAAACCATGGCTACTTAAACAGAGCAACAGGACACTGTGATAGCATGCAGTTCCTGAATAATAAGAAGCATAAATCAATAGTATAAAAATCTGATAGAAAACCAGAACATTTTGCAAAATCAAGGACAGATGAAAAGCCACGGTTGTATTTGTGATCTACCTTGGATGGGGGAATACTCTGCACACTTACTGCATAACTGCTTCTTGCCTTCCTTGGACACATCCCGAGCCACTACAATGGGGGCTGGGGTGCAATAAGTATGTCATAATTTGAAATGTCTCTGGCTGACAGTGATGGCTGACACTCCTACCTCTCAACTTCAAAGCAAGAAATCTGGACAAAGCCATACATAGAACTAGAAGTGGGACACAGGCCCAAAAATAAGGCCAATTTTTAAATATTGCTCTTATTAACTTAATAGAACAGGTAGATCTTGCATTAGTACAAATTTTCTGAAGGGTATAAAATCTGAAACTCAAATGTCTGCCATTATTTTCTAATTTCAATCTTTAATGACTTGCCACTAATTTGCCAGAAACCACAATTTTATGAAAAACAGACCAAAATGTGATTCAAAAATACCTGTCAAAAAGGGACACACTTTTAATATTAACAGTTAACTTGAAGCAGCTAACAAAATAATAGCATCCACATGCATTTCTGAAATAAAGGTAATCTATAACTGATCATTACAGTTATAATTGTAAACCCTCCACATTTTCTTCCAAAATTGCCATTTTGGAGGAGGGATTATTAGGGGAGAGCAACATTTTGAGCCAGAATTGGGGACAATTGAGATGTTTGGATATTCCTAATCTACAAAGTGATTTGCATGTACCTCTCAACCTCTTAATGCAGGAAATCTGAACAAGGCCAAATATATTGGGGAACATACAAACACTACTAAAAATTGCTCTTGTATAAACTTAGACAGTCTTGCATTAGCATGCATTTTTCTGAAGGTTATGACATCTGAAACTCAGTGTCTGTCATTTAATGGCTTCATTCCTAAATGATTTGCTAGAAAACCACATATTTTATGAGGAACAAACCAAAAATAAGCAGCAAATATCTATTAATTCTGCAAAGATATGGACAACTGAGAGGTATAGTTCAACCGGGGCTGTCTGAGTTTGATACCCCCCCTCACAAAATCATGGTCAAATGGAGCCTCCCCCCCTGCAGCCATTCCAATGTCCCATTCCTTGGTTATTTTGCCCCATTTACCATAAACACTAATGTGCATACTGCTTTACTTCTGCGATGATTTAGGATTTCATTTGAAAGTTTTATTTTGCATTTTACAGCACAAACCTAATACATATCTGTTAAAGCAATGCAGTCTCAATGAAAATAGACTAACATTAAAACTTCTCTGCCCTTGAAACTCACATGCATTGAAACAGCACTGAAACCCACTTTCAGAGAAAATACATTTTGCCAATTGCAAATATTAACTCTGGGCTGTCTTCAAAATCATAGGCCCCTCGAACATAACATACACATGCTCTTTGATACACCTTCCTGACTGTATTACGTTATATTCCTTGTACAGTACAGTACAGTTGTTAAAGGGCATTTTAAATTTATTGTTTTGAACATTTTTCCAGTAAACAAAGAAACAAAAAGCATCCACCAATGACAAAATTGCCCAATTCAGAACATTTCCATCATAAAAAGTCTACTCAAGTCCACCAGTATCAGTAAAAAATATACACAATCTCTGTAGTAAAATCCACATTGAAGAAATTTGTAACTAGTAGAGGTTGCTGCTAGCAAACACTTTATATGTCATTGTTTAATCTACAAATAAAGTGCCTGTTACCCTTGAAGAATAAATTGCCTTTGTTGCATGCAGTAAAAAAATGAAAAGCTCGTAATACCGCAATAGAGAATGGATAGTAAACTGTTAACAGGTTCATAGTTACTAGGTAACTTTGCCAAAAGGACTGCAGCATCCACCCCCTTTACAACACAATACAGCATCAGCAATGCATTTACCTACTGTGGGAGTAGAACCCACAGCCTTCAGCATCTAAAGCAAGTACACTATCTGTTGTGTTATTAACAATGCAAGCAGACTAAACATAAGCAGCACTAAACTTTTGCTCCTCTACAGCTCTCAGCTCCTTGTAAAATCTACTAGACACTCAGCTGTATCTCTGAACTTTGCAGCACAAGAAATCTGGAAAAAGCCGAAATTTATTGGGGCAAAAGGCCAAAAACCAGGGACACATTTTAAACATTGCTTGTATAATGTTTAAAAGTTGCTAGAATAAAATGCTGTGTTACCACCATACATTTCACTGCCACGTCTTGAACCCAGGGACCCGTGCAAAACAGTCAAAGCAACATACCACTACGCCAAATCAGCTGTTTTGTGAAAGAGGAAGACTGAAACTTTACCATTTAGTGAATTCAGTTCTCACCATAGCACAGCTGTCAACCTCTTAGCACAAAAGACCTGAACAAAGCCAATAATGGGTGACTACAACCACCAAACATTCAGTGAATTCAGTTCTCACCATAGCTCTCAACCTCTTAGCAAATAACACCGGACAAAGCCAGTAATGAGAGAATATAGCCCCAAACATTTTTAGTGAAATCAGTTCTTACCATAGCTCTCAACATTAGCAAAAAACCTGGATGAAGCCAATAAACACCTGAACAAAGCCAATACTGGGTTAATACAGCCCCAAACATATTCAGTGAATTCTATTCTTACCATAACTCTCAACCCTAGCACAAAACCTGGATGAAGCCAATAATGGGGGGAATACAGTCCCAAACACAGGGATACATTTCAAATATCCATCTTGTACACTTAGAAAATTGCTAGAATAAAAGCTTGCTTTTGTTACCATACACTTTCTGACTTTCTGAAGAATATGAAGTCCGATATTGAAATGTGTTTTTTTAACATTTAACTACCCAACCATAGATAGGAAAAATTACTCATGCCAGAATACAAATGCCCAGAGATTCCTCGATTTTATCAATGCAAATGCTTTGGAACAGCTAGTCAATACCCCAACAAGCGGTGATACTATCTTGGACTTGGTATTAACCAACATGAGTAACCACTGCAGCACCCCCTACAGTATTATCCTCCCTGGCAAGATCCAACCATAAAGCAGTCACTTTGGTCACCATCTCCTGAACCCCTCTAGCTAGGGTCAAACAAAAAAACTTCTCCAAAGCTGATTACAATCTCCTGAGGAATGTATAAACAGTTTCACAGCCTCCTTCACCTCTGTAGTAACTGGCACAGATATCCAAATTTATACCAAAGTACTATACAAGCATTTATATAGACACATGGAATCAGGAATACCCAACAGGACAAAATCATCCACCGCAAGGAAGAGTAAACCTCTCTGGTGGACATCTGCAATAAAGTATATAACAAAAGGAAAAAATTGCAGTCTAGGACCAAGGAGGAGCAGGTGCCCAAATGGAAGCAATCTCTCCTTAGCCTGAACAAGCAAATAAGAGCACTAGTGAAATCCTGTAAAGCCAACTTAGACTCCAAATTGGCCACATCTACACCAAAGTACTATACAAGCATTTATATAGACACATGGAATCAGGACTACCCAACAGGACAAAATCATTTTGTGGCTATGCAGGAGGTCTATCAAAGTGAGGCCTGACAATGCCCTGTATGCCAGGCATAAATTGCCCCTCAAAACCTATAGGAGACAGAATACAGGGATAGGGCCTTGAGGCGACCTGCATAGGACATATTACTTACACCATGTATTCTTTTAGTGAGGAACCTCTGTGGACTTTTCAGTTATTGGATATGCCTGATATATAGTTATTGGATATGCCTGGTTAGGTATATACCAAAGGGGGCATTGTACTCAATGATAGGTCTGATGGAACAATGACTTCCTTGGACTTAGATGCCATACCTTTGTTTATAAGTTGTGCAACATATAAGGATTTCCTCAACACAGCAGACACATAATGATCAAAGGCTAGATTACTACCTGTGTGTGTCCCCAAGTCCCTGACTACTGGGTCAACTCTAAGGTGTGTTGTCAATATGATAGTATCAGGTATGGATGACTTCAAAGCAACTACAATCCTTGGGACTATGAATATGAACCTGTATTTTCCAAGCATCCAAATATAAATCTGGCTTCTTGTGACTAATGTTAGAAAAATCAGAATTCTTATAACAAGAGCTGTGTATAGTTCAACAGCATTATTTAAAACCTTCAAATAATTCACAAGAGGACATCACTAATATTAAACGGACATACAACATTATTCATGAAGACAAATTTAACTTGTATAAAAAACGACTTTGCAAACCTGAAAAAAAACTAAATAAAAACTGTACAAACAAACATTTTGGGTTATGCCAAATGGTTGCCAGACATCCACACTGTCACTTTACAAAGTAATAACACAGTACCACACAAACTAACCAACATTATCCCTGAACTCCAGTTTTAAATTTCTGGTAAAGAAACAAAAACCTTGTTAGCAAAGAGAAAAAGCAACACAACTTAAACATTGTTTTACAAACCAAACAAACACAACCTTATTTTAATCCTTTTTTGCTGTATGCATTTTATTGCAAAACAGATCAGCCAGCACTTGCACACACAATAACACAACCATACACATGGAGTCATAAAAATCAGTCAGTTTGGACCACAATCCTTATAGTGCATAATAATGAACACTTCAGTCTATTAGTAAGGAGTATGTTCCCTGGTAATTGTTATTAACCAAACTAACTTATTTCTGCAACCTTCCTACCTTTGTGGAATCCCTCTCTGCTCCTGAAACAGCTTGCTTGCTCCAATTTTAATGGCAAGACATTCTTCGTGGACACAACACGGCATCTCTGCTGGCGCCCATCTAGAATTCAAATTTCACGAATCCGGAAGATACACACGTAAACCGCATGGATAAGATGAAAACGGGTCGCAAGCACCTCCATTTGTACAACCGGACGCAAAGGGAGTTCTTAAAGAAGAACGCCCTTAATTTACTTCTAATAAAAAAAAAAAATTACTCTCCTGGCCAGCCGATTCCAGGGGGGTGCAAGTGCACCCCCTTGCACCTGCCTGCGGGCGCCCTTGGTGGTGAGGATGAAAATGCTGTCGACCAACCCACAGTGAGGGGACAGAGTGTACAGACCCAGGGTAACCTATCAGGGGCTGCAAGATCTGGAGATAGTGGGGCACTATAGGGTGGACAGGGACCTCCTACAGCAAACTGTTGAGCTGTGCCGGCCACACCTGACACACAGAACTAACAGAGGGGAACCCATCCCAGTGGATACCAAGGTATGTGTAGGCCTAAGAATACTAGCCACAGGCACCTTCCAAAGGCCAACTGGGGATATCATATGGATCTCACAGGCATCAGAATCCCGGGTATTCCACCAGTTCCTGGATGCCATGTCAGCACATGCCGGTGAGCATGTATATTTCCTCAACACCTGTGAGGCATTGGCCAGCAATATGAGTCTCTTCCACCAAATAGCAGAATACCCTGAGGTAGTGGGTGCTATAGACTGCATGCACATATGCATTAAAGTACTACCTGATGAGCAGGGTAGGGTCTACATCAATCACAAGGCCTTCCCCTCCATCAACTGCCAGGTCATGTACGATGTCCAGGGCATTATAATGAATCTGTGTGCTGGCTGCCCTGGAAGCTATCACGACTCCCACATCTGGCATCTGACGCAGCTGTACCAGAGATTTACCAATGGGGGCATACCTTACGGTCACCTAGTGGGGGATGCTGGTTACTCACTGGAGCCGTGGCTGATGACACCTATCAGAAATGCACACACATCCGAACAAGAACTCCATAATAAGGCACATACACAGACCAGAATTATAATAGAGCAGGTGTTTGGGATGCTCAAGTCATGATTCTGGTGCCTGCAAATATCCGGTGGAGCCTTGCATTACTCACCAGCTACATGCACTCTTATTGTCATCGTATGTACCATGCTACACAATATGATCCTGCAGAAACAGCTGCAGCAGGAATAGCATGGGGCAGGGCCACACAGCCCCCCCACCATTGCCAAGGCCTGCACAGGCACAGAGTGACTCAGAGGAGGAACAACCTGAGCCTGCCCCAGTAGGCAGAAGGAGGCATGCCAAGTATGCCCTAGCCTTGGCAAAAAGGCAATGCATACACATACACTGATGCAGTAGGGATCCAGGGAATGACACCTCTCTCTGACTTGCACATACAGTAAAAGGGATTCCAAACATGACACTACCTGTGCTCAACCATGTATAAGGAGTATACTATGTGCATCCAATATAGGCAGCCCTCCAGCACCATCCTCGGTACTGGTGCAGCCACAAGGTAATTCGCTCTTCCTACCAGTTGCCGAATGGAGTAGTATGTGCTGTTACTTGTATCTATGGTAGAGATGTGAGCATGCAAGGGAATCAGGTGGCTGAATGGGATGCCAGCAGATAGTAGACACCTATACTGGCAGCATGAGATCTGTAACAAATAGTGGTGTTACCATAGTAGCCAGTACTACACATGGTGACAAAATCCACTGCAAGAAATGTGCTGGGCCACGTGTGTCCATGTGACACACACATCCCAGTCAGGGAGGCTCACATACCCCACAACAGTCTCAGCCAGCAGGACATGTGTAGACAAACACAAACAAAGGCTGTGCTAAGACCTCTGAATGGTGGCTATGGGTAACCCCCCCCAAGCCTACACAGACAGACTACAAAAGGTCAGGCAGTGGGATGTTAGTTCTGAAGGGTATGAAGTCAGAAACTGAAATGTAGCTCAGTCAAACCTAAGACCTGTAGTACACTGATATGCCTCTAGTCAGCATGATAGATTAGAATACAGAATGAAATGGAGTACCTGACATACCAGTACAGTCATAGCAAATGTGTACAAGTGTCAGATGTGCCCCCCAATCCTATGTAGAAATGTACTAACAGTCAGGTGTGCCCCCCCATTCCTATGTAGACATGTAGTAACACACAGGTGTGCCCCCCAATCCTATGTAGAAATGTAGTAACAGTCAGGTGTGCCCTCCATTCCTCTGTAGACATGTAGTAACATGTGTGCCCCCCCCCCCACATCCTATGTAGAAATATAGTAACAGGTTGCCCCCCATTCCTATGTAGACATGTAGTAACACACAGGTGTGCCCCCCAAAACTATGTAGAAATGTAGTAACAGTCTGGTGTGCCCCCCCAAATCCTATGTAGACACGTAGTAACACAGAGGTGTACCCCCCCAATCCTATGTAGAAATGTAGTAACATGTATGTGTAGGTATAATACCAGTGGAGCACAGATTACCTGAGATGGCCAAGGCAGCAGGATAGATTGTAGCATGTGTACAATATGCAGGTCTGCGTGTGTTAGGTTGGTGTGTATTTTACATTGTGTGAGAGTGGTCAATATATATGCATGGTGAGGTTTGTCCCGGTGGCCATTGCCCAGTACTGCCGATGACAGGGCCAAGTCCTCACAACTGCAGTGCCAAACACAATGCTTCCCAGTATAACACATTCTAGCAGTAAGCCATTGTAAATGTTTGGAAGTAATGTGCCACCATCTGAAGGATGGACATGGTATGACTGTCGGGCCAGGTATACAAGCAGTACATAGGGGAAAGTACAGTTGTACAGTTACCATAAATGTAGATGTTAGAGTGTATTCACTGTTGCAGTCATTACATTTGGGTAATCTGCTGGCAGGTTGCCCTCAGTCGGCCTGAGTAACAAGGTCTTGGGTCCAGCGTCGGTTGCTGTCCCTCCTTCCATGACGTCAGGTTGTCAGGTGTATAAAACATGCAGCCGACGTCATTACATCAGTTTTTCTTGCCCCAGATGTCAGGTGCCCCCCTAATGGGGAGCAAATAAAACACAAAAGTATACCTCCAACCAAAAGCAAATACACCAAAAAGGCTTTTAAGCATAGTAAGGGAAAGTAGAGGTATAGCCAGAAAAGACTAGGGGGCTGAAGGGAGGGTAACCAGGACTGCAACAGTGAATATAATCTAACATCTACATTTATGGTAAGTATACACAACTGTACTATGTTCTTCGTGTTTCACTTTTGCAGTCATTACATTTGGGTAAATTCCCAAAGCTATGGTTGGGAGGAGGAGTTTATACAGCATTAGGGGCAGCTATAAGGCCCTGCAAAACAGCAGTGGCAAAACCAGCTCTGGATTTTGAGAAAATTGGTAAATGATAATGCTTGGTGAAAGTATGTACAGAACTCCAGGTAGCAGCTTCTAGGATATCCCTGGTAGGAACACCTCTGAGAAAGGCTGCAGAAGTAGATGGAGCCCTGGTGGAGTGAGATCTGATCCCCTGGGGGATAGGTTTTCCATGGTGCTTATAGCAGAAATTAATGCAATGGCTTATCCATTTAGAAATGGTTTGTTTTGAAATAGCCTTCCCATCTGCCCCTGCAGCAAATGCTACCAGCAATTGTTCAGGTTTTCTTCGAGATTTAGTCCTGTCCAAGTATAATCTAAGTTGTCTGTGCACATCCAAGGAATGCAGAATCCATTCCTCTTTGTTCTGTGGATTGTGAAAGAAGGTTGGCAAATGAATGGACTGATTAAGAGCCACACTGGAAACCACCTTGGGTATGAAGGATGGATTGGTCCTGAGAGATGCCCTGTCCGCATGAAAGATGGTGAAAGGCTCCACTGCCATAAGGGCCTGTAATTCAGATATCCTTCTAGCTGAAGTGAATGCTAAAAGGATGGCTGTTTTCCAAGAAAGAACATTTAAGTCTGCAGTAGCAGCTGGCTCGAAAGGAGGTAGAGTGAGTTTCTCCAAAACAAAGTTAAGGTCCCAGGCAGGGGTAGGTGCTCTCCTGTGTGGTCTCAAGTTTTTTGCCCCTCTGAGATGCTGCTTGAGCAGAGGATGAGAGAAGAGGGGGGTGGTTCTGTGTTATAGTGAGCTGAAATAGATGAGGCGTGGATTTTAATGGAGGAAAAAGACAGGCCCTTGTGAAGTATCTCAGTTAAGTATTGCAAAATCTGAGGTAAATTGGGAGCTGCTGTGCTCATCCCCAAAGATTTGTTCCAGGCACAGAATCTTTTCCATTTGTCAGCATAAGATTTTCTAGTTCTAGGTTTCCTCGCCTCCAAGATGACATCCATCACAGGTTTGCTGAGGGATGATAAGGGTGAATTTAAGTGATTAGCCAGGCTGCAAGGTTCAATGTTGGAAGCTGAGGGTGCAGAATTTGGTTCTCCTGCTGAGACAGCAAGGAATGGGTCTGAGGCAGGTGCCATGGAGATATTTGTGACACACTGCGCAAGAGGGGGTACCAGTGTTGGTGCGGCCAGTCTGGAGCAATCAAAATCATCCTTGGTGTGTCCTGTTTAACTTTTAGTAGAACTTTGGAGAGCAGAGGCAGAGGGGGAAGGTGTAGACTGATAGGTTTTTCCAGCTGAAGGACAGAGCATCCACTTTCCAGGCTTGTTTGTGGGGAGTCCTTGTGCAAAACTTGTCCAACACAAAGGGGGACGCAAATAGATCTATGTCTGGGCTCCCCCATTTGCTTGTCAACATGTTGAAAATCCATGGTTCCAGTTTCCACTCGTGTGGGTCCATGAGGTTTCTGCTTAGTCCATCTGCCAGTGTATTCAATTTTCCTGGCAGGAATTGAGCTTTTAGGTGCACTTGGTAGCTCAAGGCTGTGTTTCACAATGCCATGGCTAGTCTGCAGAGGGGTAGGAATGTGTACCCCCCTGCTTGTTTATGTACCACATTACTGTGGTGTTGTCCGTCTTTACCATTAGTTGTCCTGAAAGAATGTAGTCCTTGAAGGCTGTCAGAGCATTCTGTACAGCTAACATTTCTTTCTGATTGATATGTAGGTGCATTTGATTTGGGTTCCATTTGCCCTGAATGCACTCCCTGCCAGGTGAACCCCCCCCTCCCATGCATAGTCTGATGCATCTGTAGTTAGGTTTGGGTGGCAGGGGGTAGTGTGAATGGTAGTCCCTTGTTTTGGTGGCAGGCCTCTGCCCACCATAGGAACTCCAGGTATAAGCAAGGTATGATAGGAATCATTGTTTCCAGGCTGTGACAATGTTGACTCCATAGACTTTTTAGATACCATTGTAGTTTCCTCATATGCAGTCTTGCATATGGAATAAGAAGAATGCAGGAGGCCATGAACCCCAAGGCTTGCAGTATTTGTCTTGCGTATAGCAGGATTTTTGTGGCCACTTGTTTGAAGTAGGTTACCAAAGGAATTTGCTTCTCTGGTGTGAGGAAAGCCAACTGGGCAGTTGTATTCAAGCTTGCACCCAGGAATGTAATCTGTTCACAGGGTACCAGTTGTGATTTCTTTTCGTTTATGGTGTACCCAAGACAAGTTAGAACCCTTTTTACAAACACCAGATGATTTAAAAGTATGCCCTGGTTTTCTGCCTGAATTAGACAATCGTCCAGGTATGGATATATTTGAATATTTCTTTGCCTGAAAAATACAATTACTTGAGCCAGGCACTTTGTGAATACCCTGGGCGCAGTAGACAAGCCAAAGGGCAGTGCAGAGAACTGATAGTGCAAGTAGCCTGCTTTGAAGCATAGGTATCTTCTCAAGATTCCCTGATTAGGATGTGCAGGTATGCTTCTTTTAAATCTAGAGTTGCCAACCAGGCATCTTTGCCTAGCATAGGAAGTAACTGGTGAAGAGTGAGCATTTTGAATTTTGGAATCTCCAGAAAGGTGTTTAGAGTAGACAGGTCCAGGATTGGACACCATGATTTGTCTTTTTTGGGTACCAGAAAAAGCCTGGAATAGAAACCTTGTCCCTTTTCCTCTTCTGGTACCATGAATGTTTGAGGGAAAGTACTTGTTTTTGAGCCTTTGACCACTGATTTGGGGGCAGGTCTGACCACCCGTTTGGTGTTGGCAACGTGTGGAAATGAAATCTGTATCCCTGGGACACTATATTTAAAACCCATTTGTCCTGGGTTATGAGTTCCCAGTTCTTTGCATGAAGAGCAATCTGTCCTCCCAAAAGGGCGGTTAAAAGATAAGTGCTTGGAAATTTTAAAAGGAAGTCATTGAGACTGTTTACCATGGGGGGTGTCTTATTTCCTGTTTTGAAAGTGGAGGCCCCCCACTGCTTAGCTCTGAGAGTCTCCTGGGACTGAAACCTGGGGTTTTGCTGTGT
>NC_056747.1:313008094-313104169 GCF_019279795.1 Protopterus annectens | reverse complement strand
TTGCGGTTTTTTGGGTTTGCATTCTTGTTCATACGCTTGTCCATCCATGTGAATTGCCTACTGGACAGTGGTATAGGGCTGTACACTTTCACGCCTGCATTTAGCATTCTCCGTGGATGCTTTGCATTATTAGCGGAGAGTAAGGCAGGTGCTACGCACATCCCTCCCACGGGCGGACAAAGGATTGCCTGCGAAACAACACCGAGCCCAGAGTCTACATACCCAGAATCCCTTGACTGCAATAATCGACAGTACCCATTACACATCCTTCATGTGCGCGGACTGTGATGTGGACGCAGTTCTATGGACCCGTACCCTGGGTATTTCTGTGCATATGTGCTGCTTTTCATGGACAGCTATCATCAACATTAAACACGCTTATGTGCATATGTGTACCTGTGACGCAGTGACGACAATGAGTTCACGAGGTGATGAAATAAGGCCATGCTTGTCATTAGACAATTTTTGGGTCCTACAATGGACACCACTGTGCATATGTAAAGTGTAGAGCTTGTCGGACTGTGTCCTTGTGAGCAGTGGGTTTCACCGATGCTGTGTGTTCAACAATCGCGGATGTCTGCTTGACTACCCATACTGTGTAGTGTTACAGGAACCATGTTTTCCGACACCAGAACCCAATGGTGTACATCCAATGTTGCAGGTTAACAACCACTTTAATACCCAGAGGTCACGATTGGGAGGTATTGCCTCTTTATTATCGGAACAACACCTCCAGACTGTGTAAATCACGGGAACTTTAGGCCAGTCTTACCAGACATTTGCAATTGTAATTAGCAGACACGTGTCAATACATGTATGATAAGACATATTGTCATGCAGAAGTTAATCTATGTTATTTGGACATTGGCTTCTGCCATTGGCATCCGTTGCTGTGAGTGTTGCCAGTTACCATACACATTGCTTGCTCAGAGGCAGACTTCACAATTCTGCACACTACTGTGGTCTCCTTTAAGGACCCTGAGCCAGTGGTCGACAGTACTGCAGCCACTGCATCAATCACATTTGCCATCTACCAGTACCTACAGGACTGCATGAACCAGGCATTCACTTACCCAACTGTGGTTCATTGTACCAATGCCAAGCATCCAGTGTGGTGTACCCCAGCCATACACAGGATGTACAACACGAGGAGGTGGCTACTACAAGGTGGAGCAGACACCTTGTGAGGTATGACACCCTTGGTCATCATATGTGTAGAGTTACACACTGTCATGCCATGGTCCAGGGCACATTCCACAGATATACCTACATGGACCTGGCTGACAATCATACCACCTTCAGTTGCTATGCTCAACACCTCGGAGGTCACTCCCACATATGCTCTGACTGGGTTCACAAAGAGGTGGAGTTTACTCAACATACACAGATTGCCAACATATCGGCTGACAAGTCCAGTGAGGACATCTCCACACCCTCCCACACCCATGAGGAGATGTCCGTACCAGCGGTTTGTGGTCACCAAATGTTCTCACACACGGGTGGGACATGCTCTCTCCAGGGTAGTGGACATAGCATCCATGAGACCAGCTGGTGACCCGACTGTGTACTCCACTATCTCATTGAGGAATTAGACCCACAGTTAGGACAGCTATTTCTTTGTAGCCTCACCTCAGCTAACGTGACTCCAGGTTGTGTCGCATGGCAACTGTAGTCCCACGTCACAGGGCCAATGCCTCCACTGAGCCTGGTTATTACTGTCCCATTACCATGAGGAGACCTATCTGCAAAGACATGGGGAGGGATCATACTGCTCGTACATGAGCATAGGGGACATACATACTTTGCATCCAACACGGTTTGTCTTGTTCAGGCCGTTCATGCCTTTAAAGCATGGTTGACATTTTCGGGACAGTCACTGAGGCCATTGATGGGGGTCTTGCAGTCCATACAGCCTACCTCGACCTGGCAAAGGCCTTCATCACATTACCCCCCTCAGGTATCGTTGATAAACCCATTGGCTGGGATGTGAACACGTACATCACAGAATGTGTTGTAAACTGTCTATGTGACACAACCCACACAGTCATAGTTGCTGGCAGCATGTCAGACCTACTGCCTGTCGCAAGTGGTGTCCCATGGGGCCCTTCCGTGGGTCCACTCCTGTCATACATCTACATTTCCATGGTACAGGCACACACAGGGGTGTTATGGGCAACATTGTTTGTAGATGACTGCAAAACAGGTGCCATAGTGGGACGGACATCTGACACAGATATCCTTCGAAGGGGCCTCCCAGATATGCATATCTGCTGTCAGGGACATGTCCCACAGCTAAATGCTAGGTAATGCAACATCATACCTGTCGAGAAGTACTAGGTCACCCCTGTCCAGCATATAGGTGGCTGTCCACTGAGCACAGGGGTGATTACCAGGGATCAGGGGACAGAGTTTGTCGGTCACCATTCATTCAACACACATGTTGCTATCGTGGTTCTGTGGGACTTCTACATTGCCCACCTGTTTGTGCAGGGATTCACATCTACATCAGGCTAGGTCATTGTCTCCTTGTACCCATTACGTGTTACACCTATGATTTGCTACATTGCCCCATTCAGACTGTATCTGACCTTACACCTACAGCTGCTGGGAAGCCCTCATAGGTTAATTGTCGTACAGATGCAGGATGACATCATTTTGTGTAATGCTGCCCCACTTGTAGGACCCCATTAAGTCACATACCTGCTGTTTAGTGTTGACCTGTGCCTGACATACGAGGCCATGTCAACCCATATGTCATGTGTATGCTTCACCTACTGTATCTGCATCCCTCAGAACCACTAGGGCAGGTGACATGAACCTTGTCACGGTCATTAATGGGATGTGTTTGAGTGACACATATATCACCCAGACACTCACAATGCTGTGGATCTACATCACAGTACATGTGAGACAGAGATCCTTCCTAGCCTTGTTCAAGGGTATGTTGTCCATTGGATGGAGAATTGCAGGTATAGGCCAGGGATTACATCATTATCACTGCTTGACGGAGGTACAGCAATATCATGAGTATTTTATCTGAAGCACAGAAGGTTGGCAAAGTCATCCTAACTATGGTGTAGTGTTATGGCTGAACCTGGGACGATGGCCTACCCTGTACCTATGGACGTATGAACCTATATTCATAGTTTGTCACATTTACACTTGTCTATCCCCTATCCTCTTTCTCCAGTGTATATTTCTGTGGCACATGATTGTCCTCTGTATTACATGCAGGTATGCTGTGTACAGTGCACATACGTCACAGCTGATGACAGTGTATCTGTGTCCCTAACACTGTGATACTGAGGACTACCACACATCCTTCACAACATTACATGCATATGTTCTTTCTATTCTTCTTTGGCCTATGGGGGGGTGTTAAGGCAAACATTACACAAGTCCCTGTTTGTGCATGCTTATGTTGGTGTCTGACCAGGCTCCGTTGCAGTCGTGTGTTGGACGGTAGTGTTTCTGTGTGTTTGCCATGTGTTTTATTGCCGTACATCTGTGGGAGGTGTGGTTGGCACATGTTCCTCTTTGCAGGACACCCATCCTGGGGTTTGTGTCATGCATCTGCACTTGGCATGTGCCATATGTCCTGTACTATTCCCACAGTCGTGTATGCCTTCATGCACTACTACTGCGTGTTACTGGCTGTTTGTATGTGGTACACATGGACATTGTGATGGTTGGCTTGACCTATTCCCATGCTAGAACATACACATCTGTCAATTACGTTGTTTAAATCAAACTGTAACACTCATTCGTCTTTTCAAACTGACAGTCAATAACTCAGGAAGCTGAGATTAATAACGTTTTACTACTGTGCAGCAGGAGGCAAAGAACTATGCAGTACAAGTTTAGACTTTTGTTTTACTCTATACATGTTACAGCTGTATGAGCATTGTGTATACTATCATCTTTTGCACACATTAATGATGTGGTCAGTCACAAGGCATTTACATCACTATAGTCCACAATATTGTATTCCTACAACAGTGCTAAGGTAATGCTTATTAAATGTTTTCCCATGAGGATAGCACAGCCTTGCGAGCCACATAGTCAATTAGAAGGTACTGCAAATTCTGCTCTGTCACGGTTCCAACACTGTTCAGATCCGTCGCCACTCCATTTCCTACTAGGTTCCTTTGTCTCTCTGGTGAGCAGCTGTACTCTGTGTTGGATAGAACTCACAAGCCTATCCTCCTCAGTGGAAGGATGACAGATATACCTGTACATACATTTATTATTCTCTAACCGAGCAGATGACTAATGCTGAATGACATACACCTGCTGCACTGGTTACTGCCAGGGTCAGGGTTCAATCACACTGCAGCTACACTACAGGCAATTACATGCATGATAAGCTCTACTGCCATATTGTAAGATAGAATAATATGCATTATACACTATTTGCTTCTAAAGTAGCACGTCATATATATGTTTAAATATGTCTTTTGCTAACATTCTCCCTCCTTTGATTGCTTCTATTCTATCCAGAAACATATACAACATTATTGCATTCCCTAGCCTCTTCCTCTCTGGAATGTTTAACTAGGCAAGTAATTTGTTGTACATTTCAAGAAGGATTGCATTTTGTATTGACAAATACCACTACAGGTCTTGATACATAGTCTCGGTACAGATATCGCCGACAGAGTCCCTGACTAATACTTACATGCAAAGTATCCCGCAATAGACACATGCTCCCAATATGAGCAGAACAACACAAATGGCAATCATGATATTCAGTATGACTGAACCCCATCCACCAAATGGTTTGTGGAAATGGTTCGTCAGTGGGTTTGGGCCTGGTTCCGCCATGGATGACACCTGCTGTATTACCTCTAGGTGGGCGTTGATTTTGGTCTTTTTATGTGGTACTTGGACACAGCGATCTTCTTTAATAAGCGCAGACGCACTAATTCTCGCCGGCAGGGTGCAGTCGTGCACTATTACATTTTGTGACACAACAGTTCTCATTGCATCCAGTTCATCAGTCACAAGTTCAAGAGCGGAAAGTCACATTCATCATTCCTCCGACAGGTTTTGACAACTTCCTCTGTTCCCTGATTGATTTCACTACTCCACAAGCTGGGAGTGTTCCAGCCCAGGTTATGACGCTGTCACTCAAGTCCATATGAATCGATATTCCTTTATCTCTTGCAGAAGACTGGTATGTCAGAACAGCTTCCATTTCACCCACTGGATTAGTAGGTTTCTCAACTGTGTTCCCAGTTCTTCAAGCTATATGTGTTATAGTTCGCTTGCACTCCAGAGGCAATTGTGCAGTATGTCATGTGACTGGAGCCAGATAACCCAAATAACAACTGCCGGACCAATTCTCAGGTAACCATTGATATGCTCTTTTCCCACAAACAACATAACAATATTCTACTTTACTACTGATGCGGGTTACCTCTGCATGTAACATCTTCCTGTCTATAACAGAGGACTGTTTATACAATTCAGGATGTTTCTGCACATCCTTCCACGTTGTTCTCATGAAGCTTCAATACAGATAATGAATGGTGCTACAAGTAGTACTGTGATCTTTGGCTGTTATATGACATTTGTAAGACACAGTTATGTTACAAATACTCCCACCAACTTGAACTGTATCATGTTTATGACAACATACAATTACTTTTTGTGTAACAGGTAGGTACAGTGCCACTTTGTCCTGTGATCTCACAGAACCTGTATCAAAGTGTAAATATTCACAAGTCTCAATCTATCCCCAAGGGGACACCATACATCGGAAGTCCTCCATATGATGTAGGTATGGCAGTACAAACACAGCAATTTAAAATGTTCATAGTCTGTACATGCACACGCGACATGCCTAGGTATTTGTTGAAGTGTGGAAGACACTCTGTGGCCAGTTCATCACGTATCACTATTTGTATCCGTGTAGTTATATGCAGGTAAGGTCCCAGCAAATGTAAAGTAAACACAAACATGGTTAATAGGTGTATAATCATTATGACAGTAAACCAAATGTCTTTGGGGTTGCTTTGTATTGTTATACAGTCTGGCCCGGTGATTCAGGCTCTACGGTATATCAGCTACAAGATGTAGATCAGACTTGATATCCTTTACCGGTTTGAAAACTGTGAGGTGAACCCAGGACGACCTCTCTGCATACTTTACTGCAGTAGGCGTTGCCAACAGTACCTGGTACAGACCTTCACACTTTCCACTTGCCAATTATCTTCTTTGGATAACAGTGACATACACACAGGAT
Source organism: Protopterus annectens (assembly GCF_019279795.1). Taxonomy (NCBI): domain Eukaryota; kingdom Metazoa; phylum Chordata; order Ceratodontiformes; family Protopteridae; genus Protopterus; species Protopterus annectens. The sequence goes on along the minus strand of NC_056747.1, from coordinate 313,097,922 downwards.
ACTGGTGTCAGCTATGCGTCCGCTTCACTTACTCTTTATCTGTAAAAGACTTTAACTGCAAAACAGTGTTATTGGTTAACAATCCTCTCATGTCACCTGCTAATGAGCCATCGACCTCCGGCTCTGCAGGCATGACAGCTTTCCACTCTGGCACATGATATGCCATTCCACATACTACTGAAGTGGGTGCAACACTTTACATTTGGAACTGTTGTCATGCTCAGCAATGCTAGAGGTAGACAGCAAATGTAACTCGTCTGGGTGTCACCCACCAACCTCCTCTACTTATTTCTCGGGATCCCATTGTACGCCAGCAGTCATGCTGACTGTGGGTTGTACATGCAATTTACATTCATGGAAATACAAAATAATCCCCAGGTTGCGTGATTGTCTGGTTCACTAAATGTGTTCTATTGTCACTGTAGCTTCTTTACAGTATGCCAGATCTAGGGATACTTTATTTTACTGGCACCTTTGCCACTGCTGCTGCATCCGGATTCATGGTTGGGAATGCTTCTACCCATTTTGATTATATATATGTGTAATCACTAAACAGTATTTCTTCCCTTCACATTTATTCAGATGTATGAACTCCATACAAATAGTACGGAACGGTTATGGTGGTGTAGGTAAACTCACTCCCTTCGGTTTAAATGCTCCCTGTGCATGATATCTACTGCAAATGTGACACGCTGCTCATGATGTTTGTATGTGGTTCCTAATTCGGTATGTTAGGGGTATTCTGTTAACCAAATGTACCATCCCCCCTGTTGAGACATGGCTCTACCCATGGCTCCACAAAGCCGCATATCGGACTACATTAGACGTTAATATTGGCTTTCTCACTGTGGATATGTGCAGTCCGTTTTCAAGGATTGCTCCTCGCCATACCCACGCCGGCTTTTCTGCTTTCGTAGTTGATGTTTGCATTGTTTGTAACATTACTACATCTAGAATGTCTGAGGATTGTCATTCCTCATTCAAACAGACACTTTCCAACTGTGAGGCTGCTTGTTTTGCAGCTGCATGAGCTCATGCCTTACCTTTCCTACTGTTATCCTGTTGCTTTCTATGACCTGCACATTTACAATTAGCTACTTTAGTGGGTAACTGAATGGAATCTAATGCATTCAAGATCAATTGCGCATGATTAATCGGTTTACCGGTGGATGTTATCATTCCCTATTCTTCCACTGCTGCTCATAAACATGCACTGTACAGACAACATACTGACTATCGGGATAAATGTCCACACATCAGTTTTTCGCTACAGTACAAGCACGTGTTAAGGCTATCTATTCTGCTGCTTGAGCAGACACGTTATGCTGCAGGGTTGGCGCCTACAATCTCATTATCAATAACTACTGCATAACCTACTTGATTCGTTCCTGTAGGACTCTGTCTACATGATCCGTACACATTAACTGTCACCTCTGCATCATCTAAGGGTATATCAGTGATATCATGTCTGTGTGTAGTTATTTCATCCATTTCATATAGGCAACTGTGTGGTGTGCCATACACAGGTGTCGGACGTGACGTTGATAGGTTTAATGTTGTACAACGTTCAATCACCATATGAGGTTGACTCAGTGGTATGGTCAAACAAGACAAATGTCTAGCATGGGTCAGGAATGCTATCTTCTCTTGCAGCAGACTGATCGCGACTGCATGAGACATTCTCACAGTGAGAGGGTGGTATAATAACATTAAGGCCGGGGCCTGTACTGCCATGGGTGCTACAACAACTGCCTGTACACAATGTGGCACTGACCATGCCACAGTGTCCAACTGTAATGAGTAGTAAGCTATGGAGCGTTGCTTACTTCCATGCTGTTGCATCAGGACTGACGTCATATATCTCTGCTTTCAATCTACGGTCTGACAACATGTGTTATGTTTATTCGGGAGACCTAATACAGATGTTGAAGCTATCAATCGTTTTAGTCTGCAGAAAGTTGTTTCTGCTACTGTAATCCAGTGTAGTATGTGTTGTGCTGCCATAGGTGTATTAAAGATTAAGGCAGACAATACAGCGGATTCCAAAGCATTGTTTGGTAACCAGCTTTGACAAATGTTAGTCGGCCCAGAAAGGACTTCATTCCCTTCTTGGTAGTTGGCTTGGGTGCTTGTGAAATTGCTACCTTCCTATCGCCATGTAATGTTCTACCCTACTTGGATACCACATATCCCAGGTACTTGACCTGTATTCTCTGTAGTTGCAATTTATGCTTGCTTACTTTATGTCCCTGTTCTGCTGAATATCTCAATAATGCTATTGTATCTTCCATACATTGCTGCTGGGTAGGGGCCGCAAGCAGAATATCATCCACATAAAGTAGAACTTGACTGGCCCCGGTGGAGTAAACACCGGAATGTAGCTAGCCATCTCCTGTGGGAATATCGTTGTACTTTCACAGTGTCCCTGCGATAGCCGGGTATGGCTGTATCTGTTACCCTGAATGTAAATGCAAAGCAATACGGACTATCTGGATGTATAGGTATTGCAAAGGAAGCATAGCTTATATGTACCACGGTAAGATACTTCTGTGGCGTGTTCATAGCATTCAATATTGTGTGTGGGTCTGGCACCATCGGTACCCTAGGTATTATTACATGATTTACAGCTTGTAAATCCTGTACCATCCGCCATTCCCCCTTTGTTTTCCGATCAGAAGATACAGGGGTATTGCATGGTGAATAGCGATTACTTTGTAGATGGGGAATTCCCTCTGTGACTTTACAGATATCTTCTGGTGTCCACGGTCTATACACTATGGGGGTTGGGTCCTGGCCTTCCTGTCCTGCATGACGGTTCGGTACTTCAATTAATTGACAGATATCCTCACTCTGTTCTAGTGACTGTCTTCTTACTCGAGTGTCCCTAGGTATGTTACGAGTTCGGGATGTGGTTTCAATAGCTTCTGTTACATTTGGTCGTTGTGATACCTCTGTTGCCACAGGATAACGTGTGGGGACTAGCCTGCCATCCCGCTTCATATCCTGATGTGGTATCGGAGGTGGTAGGGGGTTGGGGGGGCTGTCGCTACTACTGTATTATGATCTTCTCTGTGTACGTATGATGCTATTTGTAGTGTTCTGTTCCCTTCGGTTCACTACCTCAATCCACCTATGTGCTTGACGGATACCCAATTGTCGCTGTTTTGTCGCCTGCACATCTTAGGGCTGCCACCTTTTCAAATGCACAATGTGGGACATTAGTGTTCAGAACGTGTAATTTGCCAGGAAAAAACATACCCACGGCCAGTACATAGGACAGGATTTCACTTTTTGCCAGGAGAGCTACCAATTCTTGTAGCATTTCAGTTGCTTATTCTGTTTATTATGATATTTTGTTGTTCCAGATACAAAATTACTGTTTTATGCTACCATTTGAAAAGATATCTGGGAAATCTTTGTCCTGAGATATCGGGACATTTGCCATTTGTTCGGTTTGTTTGCAGGACACAACTGGCCAAAGAGGGACTGTCCCTCACAGGGTGGGACAGGTGGTTACCCTAGAACATGTGCATCACATTTTCAGAGATTACAATGTTTCAGTAACTATATTTTGTCTAATATACCATCAATGTCATATTTATTACCCCATTTTGCAGAATATCTCACATTATGTGCTCTCTGCGATTGCATATACTTCACGTCACCCATCAAACGCGGATCACATGATGTGTTTGTTCACTAATCTCCCATATCCTCTACACGACTGTTACGTACCCTTCTCTCACCACGTGGTATCTCCTTCCCTGTATCCACTGTAGTGTCTACAATGACTATTTACTCTGCTCTGTGTTCCCCTGACCTATGTCCAGATTTAACACTATTTGGATTGGTCTTCGACCTGCTATCACAACTGTTAACAGAAATACAATGTAGTCTGGTCCCTGATCTACAATAGACACAAAGAGGCAAACAATCCTTACCTGAGCCTCCTGTTTATGAGTGCACGTTTTCTTCTTGGGATCCAGTTTTCCGCTTTTCAGCCACAGATCAGACAGTAAACAGCCTCTTTACACACAACAATTCAGTCGGAGGTCTTTTCATTCAAGAAGAACCATTTAGGCAAATTCTCCTGCGCAGATGTCTAACCACCCATGCACTCTGACCTGTAGCTTACCAAGGGAATTCCGGCTAAGAAGGATCACAGTGTCAAATAAGTTGTTAAAACCAGACTGTAGTTATCAGTAGGCTTTTCTAAGTGACAGTCAATAACACAGGAGGCTCGGGTTCACAACGTTTTAGTAGTGTACACAGGCAGGCAAAATAATATACAGTCCAAGTATGAGAGTTTTGTCTGACTCTATACAGTAAGCAATTTCTTTATATAGTGTTTACAATCAGCTTTTGCCCACCTTACTGGCGTGACGTGGTCGGTCACAGGGCATTTCCATCACTATGGTCCGCAATAGTCTATACATACGTGGGTGCTGAGGTCGTGCTTTTAAAATGTTTTCCCATGAGAATAACACAGCCTTGCAAGGCACCTGGTCAATTACAGTGTCCTTCTGTGATTGTAGCTGTTTCAAGGACCCTGGACTGTTCCGATACAGTAGTCAGTTCATTTCTTAATACGTTGCTTTGTCTCTCTGGTAAGGAGTTGTACTCTTATCTTTGATAGAGCTCACAAGGCCATCCTCCTCAGGGAAAGGGGTGATGTTATGCATGTACATACATTTATTTTTCTGTCACCCAGCAGATAATTAATGCTGAGAGACATAAGCCTGCTGTACTGGTTACTGCGAGGGTCAGAATTCCATCACACTACAGATTAGCTTCACCAATTACATGCATGATCAGTTCTACTGCCATATTGTACGGTACAATTCAATGCATTATATAGTATTTCGAGTCTAAACTGGCACTTCATATGTGTTTCTATATATATTTTCGAACAACATCCATCCGCCATATGCATGTTGTTCCGCCCTTTACCTTGACCGTGTGTATTTGGCCGTCCGCAACGCTACTCTCCACATGTGATGTCCCACCTTCCCTTCTTTGCCTGTAGCACCCTGTTAGGACGTCCTGTTTGGTAGGCACGTGTTCCGCTATATGTGTTCGACTTCTCTGCATAGCTAATCATCGATGCGGTGGTTCAACAACCCGACTTGTTCACATGTGTACAGTTATGTGCACCGTGTCGTATGCAAACCTATATGGTTTGGACGGGTACATACCACATGCGGGATGTACACATTCTGCAGACACATTCACATGCAGCCATTTCCATATCTGTACCTGAGGTGGGTTGGTGACATGTGGGTAATGATTTTGCCAGCGTGGCACTGCCTAACACAAACATCTTACCACATTTCAGGTATGCACATTGTGTGTAGGTGTATAGCTGCACACGGATGCTAGCAGGTTTGGGTGCACAGGTGTACATGGGTGGGACTTACATGCTACAATGAGGCTATTGTGTATTACATCTGAATGCATGGGTTCTGCTTCTGGATATTACACTTCAACATACGCCATCCAGTGTATGCGACAGAGACGTTGCTGGGTGTGGGATATGTTGCTATGCACATGTTTGCCTGTGTTTAAGGTATCTTGGTTCCTTCCTGTTGTTATGTCAACACAGCTACCCGGCTATGTACTCTCACTACTGCTTGTGACCATAATGGTTGGCACCTTTTCCGATGCCCATAGTGGGACATGTTTTGTGGAAACTTCGGATTTTGCAGGGCAACACATACCCACGGCAAGTGGAGTTGACAGAACTTCACTTGTTGGCCATACTATACGCTTATTCTGTTAGCATTTGGGTTCCTTATTCAGTTTCTTATGCCATGTATGTGTTTCATATACAAATTATATGTTTTATGCTACTATTACATGTATATTGCGGGAATATTTTTGGCAGGGAATCTCAGGTCATTTTCCATTTTTCGATTTTTGCAGGACACAACTGTCCAATGAGGGACTGTCCATGGCACATTGGGACAGCTGGTAACCCTGGTGACCATGCCCATGTCGCTATTGGGGTTGCCACCTTTTCCAGTTGCCAAGGTGGGATATTTCCGGGACTCACATCTGATTTTACGGGCCGACACATACACACGGTCACTATATAGCATAGAACTTCACTTGTTTGCCTAAATAAAAGCTTATTGTTGTGGCAGTTTGGTTGCTTATTCTGTTTCTTGTGACATTTAGGTATTTCAGTTACAGACATAACCAATTCATGCAACCATTACATTAAATACGGGATATCATTATGTCCTACAATCTTAGCACATTTGCCATTTTAATATTTTTTCGGGACACAACTGCCCATAGAGGGACTGCCCTCGCAAAGTGGGACAGGTGGTAACCTTAGTCGCTACTCCTATGTCGGTGCGCCGCTGACATGCTGCGGTACACCTTCTCTGAGTATAACCACTGACGGTGCATTGCAGGACAAACGCGGTCTCATGCGTATCCTTTGCTCCTTGGACGGGTACACTTAAGCCTTCGTGGGTTGTATTTGCTTCTCCGTTTAGTTGGGACGGGTACTATGTTGCATACTCTACGTGCGTTTCATTCTGCACGGGCCCTGGCTGCTGCCATTACTATTATGGGCGGACCGTGGCAGTCAGCACATTAGGTTGCTCACCGCATGCCGGCTTAGACACGCCTCAGGACGCATCCTACTTGGGCTCGCTCACGTACACTACGCACGTGTCTGTGGTTGCGGCTCACTCTCATTAATATGTATATGGCGCTACTACGCCGGCTATTCACTGCACCGCCGGCGCAGCCCTTACGCCGGCCTTGCGCCGAGCTTCATGAATCCTGGGGATAGTGTATTATCTTGAAGTTAATAACATTACTGTTTAATAGGAGAACTGTCATTTATCTGCTTAGGTTAGATTTAAATAAGATAATTAGATATTCTAGGATAATATAACCAAATTATAGAACTAATAATATATGTGAACTATTAGAGAGGTAGAATAGTAATTTTGCATGTAAGGAATATCATTTGTGTTAACTAAATAATGTGATCAAGAGCTGTAGATAGATACCAGTGTTTAGTAGGGAATGTTTTGGTTAGGTTTTGTAGAGTTAGATGTAGTTATTATAGGTTTTTTTGCATGTTTTTAGTGTGTTATTTTGTAAGATAAAGAACAAATATTTAGTAATGATGTGTACCAATAGAAGTTTATACAGTGTAAAAAACCTATGTTTGTCCTGGTCCAGGGGAATAGTGGATAGGCACTGGTTAGGGATAGGACATCAAGATTGCTTCCAGATATTACATAATGTGCTAATACATCTGAATCTAGTATCATTTTGCAATTTTAAAATACACTTTAAAGTTTTAAAAATCTTAATATGTGGATAATAGACTCATGGAATGTTAAAGGCTTCCAGAACTTGAAAAAAAGGAAATTATTTTTTCATTTGCTCCTCCAGTCAAAAGCATGTTTTATTTTGTTACAAGAAACCCATTTGGCTAATGATCAATGGACTGCCCTTAAAAATAAGAAATGGATTAGAGAGGTGATAGCTTCGGAAGGGACAACTAATAGTGCAGGGTGGCGATTATTATTAAAAGTCAGTACCAAGAGAAAATCCTAGATTTTAAAATGGACAAAGAGGGAAGATGGTGTTATGTGATTCTCGTATCCAAACTTTACGATAAACCGGTGATACTTCTTAACATATATGCCCCATGTACCAATCAACAAATTTTCATAACATCAGTTTATTTTATCCTGAATCAATATAATAATTACTATATAATAATAGGAGGTGACTGGAATACATACCAAGACCCTAAATTAGATAAATCAAGTTCTCATAGGTCCTTTAATAACCAAGCAGTGATAGCATTACAGGAATTTAAAGCAGATTTTAAATTATATGATCCATTTAAATATAATAAGAATCACATGAACGTTAATAACTTTACATTTTATTCAAGTTGTCACAAAATGTGGTCCAGGATCGACTTTTTCTAATTTCAGACACTAATGTTTTTTGATCCTTATATATACATACAAGCTCGACATTTGTCGGATCATTCTAGGATCACATTAACTTTTAATAAGGACACTAGTCATAAGATACTTTAGAGGCTATAATTGGACATTAAATCCATATCTATTGCATAAAGAAGAGGTAATAAAAGAAGCTCAGGAGTTCTTTAATCAATTACTAGCTAATCTTTCGGAACACCGTCATCCGTCTGACATAGAATGGGCAACCACCAAAGCACAAATTAGAGGAATGTTTCTCCAAAAGGCTACTTATTATAAGAAATTACAAGTGAGAGACATACAAGAATTGGAAACTAAAATTAAATTACTGGATCAGGATACAATTGGGAATTATAGTAAACAAACTGAAACTGAGTTATTAAAATGTCAGAAGGACCTTTTTTTACTACAAAACAGTAAATTATCATTTTATGAGCAGAAAATGCTCGTAAAATACAATCACATACAGACCCCCTCAAAAGCACTAGCACGTATTATTAATCAATCAAAATACCTCAAATCTCTGAAATACACTTTAATAATAAAACATATACCAATACTGAAGATATCATGAGGGTATTTGAACTAATATTTTCACAAGTATATGGTGAACAACAGGAAGTTAATATAAATAAGAGTAATAATGATTTTCTGCAGAAAATTATCTTTCCGAAGATTGGTGATGAGCTTCATATGAACTTAATTAAACCAATTTCTTCAGAGGAGATAACTGATGCAATTAAGAAGTTGAAGCCATATAAAACTCCGGGACCAGATGGATTGACCACAGAATTCTATAAAACTTTTAGTGATATATTGGGAAAAATACTTCCACAGGTATTTAACTATATAACTAACAATAAAATCACTGACCTGCACTTTAATGCTTCGAAAACTATTCTTATACCAAAAGAGAATACTGATTTACATAACCCGGATAATTATAGACCTATTTCACTTTTGAATATAGATATGAAAATTATGACATCGATTTTGGCTAATAGATTGAAGAAGGTAATTAACCTGATAATATCAGATGAACAAGCCGGTTTTATAAATGGCAGACAAACTACAGATAATACGTTATCACTTCATACACTGATTTCTTATGCCACTCACAGGAACTGTAATGCATATGCACTCATAATTGACGCACAAAAAGCTTTTGATAGAGTGAACTTAGAATGTTTGTTTGATACTTTAGCATGTTTTAATATACCGCAAGAATTCATTTTAACTTTAAAAAAATGATATAATAATCCTTATACAAATCTAGTTATTAATAGGAATCTCTCAAAAAGAATTCAAATTAAGAATGGTACCCACCAAGGGTGTCCGTTATCTCCTATATTATTCAATTTATATTTGGAACCATTATTTCTACATATCAAACAAAATATTTATCACAATGCTCCAATAATTTATGGTACGAAGATTTCCATGGCGGCTTTTGAGGACGATTTGAATATTTATTGCACAACACCTGTTTCAGATATTAAGAAAATATTAAAAGCTGTGGAAGACTTTGCAAAAATATCTAATTACAAAATAAATTAAAAAAAAAACCAAGGTATTCCCATTAAAGACGCCTACACCCTTCTCGCTTTTACCATTGGTAGGGCAGGTAAAATCCGAAGAAAAAATAAAATATTTAGGGGTTGTTTTTTCAACAGATAATAGAGACTTTTACGTAAATAATGTTAGGTTAATTTGGGAACAGATAGTATCTGATTTAAAAAGATGGGATAATTTGAAACTACCAATAATGGCAAAGACCTCAATTATTAAAATGAACATACTCCCCAGAATACTATATACCTTTAGAGCTACTCAAGTTCAAATTTCTAGGAAATTCTTCAAACAACTTCATACAGAATTAGCTAGATTTGTATGGGAACCTAGAAAAGTTAGGATATCTTATGACAAACTGATGACTTGAAAAATAGGGGTTGGAACTACGAATTTTGAAACATATTATTTAATAATAAACGCTAACAGAATTTTAAGAGTAGTTAACTTTGATAAGATCAATTCGAAATGGGCTCCTAAGTGGTTGATTTTAAATCATAAACATGTTGCTGGTCTGGGTATTAATTGTAAGGCATTATCTTTTTTAAACAAAGATACCCTTAAAATGTATATTGATGGAGCATATTAAAATATATATAATATCAGTACAAAGTCTGTTTAACTCACTAAATCTTTTACAATATATGATGATTTTTCAACCATTTCACAAAAATCCGAATATGAAAATTGGTAATCAGTTGACAGACCTTAAGAAATTTCCACTTATAAGTAATTTAACCATATTTGATTTATATCCCTTTCTAGGAATCTCAATACATAACATACTAAGAGAGATGGGTCTCCCTAACTCGTATTTAATTATAATAAGACAGTTAAAGGACTTATCAATAAGCTATTTTAGTAATAGGAATTTTAAAATTAAAGAAGAAGATTTAAACATTTGCCTAAACTTATGGCAAACCTTAACACAGGAATGTAAATATATAACAGCGTCATATAGTTTGATGAAAGAGGTGAAATACAATAACCAAATACTTTTATCGAAATACTGGAAGGAGAAATTGTTAACGATTGAGGATAGTAAAATAGTGAGAGCAATTAACTTAACCTTAAAATCAGTGTCCCTTCAAAAGTTATTATTTACTCAGTTGATGATATTTAATAATGCATATTATACACGTCTCACTTTACATAAATTTAACTCAAAAAACTCACCCAAATGCCCATATTGTATAGATCAAACGGCTGACCTTTTACACATGTTCTGGAGTTGTAAATGTATTTTTAAACTCTGGAATTCTTTGAAATTCCAACTACAAAAAATGGGATATCAACAGTCTACACTTTCTTGGGAGTTTATGATTCTGCATATTCCACCAACTAATTTGGATAGATCCCAAACGATCATACTCGTAAATATCTTTTTGTTAATGAAGCTATATATAGCTACAAATTGGCTGAACCCATCCCAGACTTCATGGGAAAATTTCAAGAGTGTAGCGATAAAACATATCTTAGCACATAAATTATTAATTAGTGATCATAAGAAAAGTGTAAATAATACAAAAATATGGGAGCAAATCTTTAACATTGTCTTAGCTTAAGGTTCCATTCCACTTTTCTCCAGGAAGTACAGACTAACTATCGAGTTGTCTATAGAGTTATATAGTTATATAGTCTATAGAGTTGTCTTAGTCTATAAGTGTATAGTTATGTATAATGACTTTATGTAACTGTTGGAAGCATTCATGTATATATTGTAAATAGGTTGTAGTATTGTATTAACATTTAGAATAAAAAGAAAAATAAAGAATTATTATTGAAAAAAAAAACACATATTAACAATAAATCCATGTCTTAAAGTAACAGTTACATCTTTTCCAAAAAATACAAGTAAAAAACTTTTCAGTACAGTCCCACAAAACAATCATTAACACTCTTTCTCAACTCCTTCTTACTTATGTTGTCTTAAGCAATCTTTCTCTAGAATCCAGTACATTCTATGTACTATCCTTCTTGAAACTTTAAAACTATGTGATTTTCTATATTCTTCCTAATACCAAGGATTATTGTACTGTGAGACTGTAAACCAATGCAATCTGGTAAAATGTGTTTTTCCTAAGAAACTATGAAACTGTAAACCTATGCAGTCTTGTAAAATAATGTGTTTTCCTAAGATAATTTTGCTTGGTATGTATTAATAACTTACTTGTATGTTGTTATTCTGTGGAGCTTTTCTCCCTGGGCCTCTGCTGAAAATGGACATGTATCCAGTTGGAATTTCCCGGTCAACAAATGTAAAATAAAACAAAATAAATAAAAATAAAAAGTACATTATGAACACTCTTCTTTGAAACCTTATAAAATCTATTTCTTTTCAACCAGTATTAGAACTTTGCACAACTAAATTATAATTCAAAATTAAATTATATTTTAAATAGTATATTTTTTAATGAACAAGATTTTATACGGTTTCATAATGGAGTGTTCATAATGTACTTTTTGTTGAAAGTTTTTTTGCTTTTATGTTTTTTTATTCTGAGGAAGTCCTGGAATTAATGGGATGAAAGTGTTTAATATAATAAATCAATTTAATTGTTTTAGACCTTGTGTTTTTTATTTGGCACGGTTCTATAGCATTTTTTTATGCTCTGAACACCACATTGTCACCTGTTTTGAATTATTGATTTTAGTTGGTGACTTTGGGCTTGAGTTTCTTGTTTTTTTAACCTTCACATAAATAACTGGAGATAACCCCCTAGCCAACCTTGGAAGCACTGTGTCAGTGTCTCTGATTGGTTCTCCTAATTTAGCCATGTTTGTGTCAGGTTGCTTCATCAAAAGTTAATGAGCGACATAATTTGAAGGCCTGAAAATGAAATCACATTTTAAAACTGTTGCATTTCTTATTCTTCCATTATAACTGCATAAAACCATACCATAGCCTTATCTTACATGTATTGTACCTGGTCACTTAACAGATGGCATTACCAACATCCCTACTAAACCGTGCACTTGACTGCTGCACATATTTCCTTATGCATGAAATGCAAACGCTGGTCTTATTTTGGTTGGTAATAGGACTTGTTACTTGACCTTTAAGTTGCCTAGTAAGACCTGCTTGGATTTGTAAGAATGCAGCCACTTAGAAACCAAGGAGTTGAGAATTTTTATCAGATACAAAGTGAAAAGTGTTATCAGGCAGCTGTTTAGGAGTGGAGGCAGGCATTATTCTGAATAACTGACTTTGCCAAAAAAACTAGCAAAGAATTTTGCCTTTGTGTTATGTTTTGCCATTGTTTCTTACAGAAATGTAGAATTCATGGCAGCTACAAACACCATTAATGCTAATTTAGCTTTCAGGTCTATTTCAAACTCCCTTGTTTTAGTGACTTTATAGAGACAGATTTCTGACAGGCCATTGATAAGTGTATTGGGAATATGAAGGTGAATGATTCAGAGTCACATTTCTGCCCATGCTAAGTAGGAATATGGGCCATTTAGATATAGCCAGGGTAGATGTAAAGATGGGTAGAAAGAGAGGAAGGATGACCACAGAAACTGTTAAAAAAGTTGGGCTACTGCTTGAAACCAAGTCTGGGAAATGTATACTTGACTGAAAATGGCCTGCACAGTGGAGGTCAGTCTACATGTGGGTAAATCATGTTTCCCCAAGATAGCATGCTCTTGGAGTTGATTATATTATATTAGACAGGAGGTATGGAGAACAAAGGTCCCTTTATGAGGGATGTGTTGGGATTTGTGGCCCACCAAAATCATAGATTGTCAGTCTGATGCTTAATAGCCATTTAAAACCAAGTGTTCAAGATGGTAACCATTTGAAAAGTCAGGACCTCCTACAGCGAGTACCAAAATATGGAGACTGAATGGCTGAAAGATTGTGTTTACATATACTAAGCTTGAGATGCCATTTCTCAGAATATTTCATTTTCTCCAAGGTATAGCGATCTCAGAGTTGATATATATAAGCTCAGGCTGTGGGAGGAAAGCCTCCCACATAGAGAGGGATGCAGGAGGACTTGCCCCACTGCAAAAGGAAGTTTAAAAGAGAAGAATGATTTTCGAGATTCTCTCGTCTCCTGTGTTTTCTGTCTGTCTGTTCAGCTTGTCGACAATCGCAATTTTAATTGCCAACATTTCAATAAGGAGCCATACAAAATGCATACTTGACTGAAAATGTTGCATACAAATTAAGTTGCCCTGCATGGAAGAAAATCATATTTTAAAAAGGTGAAGGACATTGGTGTTGATTATATTATGTAAATAAGGTATAAAAGGCAAGTGTGCTCCACACAGAAGTACAGCTTGACAGTCTGATGCATTGTGGCAATATGGAATGAACCAAAATGACAGTAATCTAAAACTGACTAAGATGTTGGAGTAATGCGTCAGGAATCCCTATTAAGATGACATTAAGTTAATAATATGCATATACAAGTTTGCTATCTGTCTCTAGCTTGAGGATAAATTACAAGATAATCTATTCATTAGGCAGATATAGTGATAGTCCTGAAAAGTAAGCCATTATGGTGTGCCTTAATGCCCACTGATAGAAAAATGCTGCCATCTTGCTCATTGACAGGTTTACTTCTCACATTCCTTGATACTAGCTATCGACTTCACAGGATGTGTTGCCATACCAATAGCCTACAGATTACCGGGAAGTTTGTTCCACATAAAGATCAGTCATGAGACAACAGGTAACTAAGTCTTAGCATTCTATCCTCTGTGTTTCTTGGAGGAGATTGGAGATAATGGGGACAGTGCAAAAATTCATGAACCATTTTAACATGACTTGTCCTCAGGTCACCTTCTCAGACTTTTTAGTTCAGTAACTTATGTGAAACCTCCCGGAAGAAGTGTGGAGAAAAAAGCACATAGACAGGCTCAGAAATGTGTTCCCTCACACAGAATGTAGTCTTGCAGTGTGATATGAGTACAGAAGATGAGGCCTAAAAGGAGTATAGGTATAGAGAGTAAGATGAAAACAAAATCATTCTGCAAAGTGTCTGTGGTTAATGGCTTACTGTGCACTAAGCAGAAATGGTACTCTTGCAGTAAATGCTGCATTAAATTCAGAAATCTGTGTGGTATGTTGCAAGCAGAAAAAAATAGAAGTTTCAACAGAGGTAGACATTTACTGTTACATTTATTTATATATATATATATATATATATATATATATATATATATATATATATATATATACACACACACACACACACACACACACATATATACATATATATATATATATATATATACACATATATATATATATATATATATATATATATATATATATATATATATATATATATATATATAGTAGCTTTGCAACAAAGTGGCACAGTTCTTTGTTTAGATTTCTGCCTACAATTAGGTTGCTAAGTTTCATATTACTGACAGGAAATAAGAGTGTGTACACACAGTCCTTATTAATTGAGGAGGGCTTAATGTCCCAATTTTTTATAATCTCTGAGTACGACATTTGCTTTGCAGTTATTGATGTTTGTCTGGCATTATCCTTACAAGAACACTAAGGATTATTGCTTTATCTGCCGAGTTTAGTGCTGATGAGTAGTGAGAGACTGAGGTTATCTGTTTATCTACCAAGCAGACGCAACCCCTGTCATTATACAAATGGATGGCTTTCTGAGGCCAAATTATTTATAGTTGCCAGGAAAAGGAAGGATTCTGTTCTGTAAGACAAGAGCAGGCAAGAGTCTAAAATTCATTTCTCAATCAACTATGGCTGATTTACACAAGTGAAGAAATAACAATGTTGATAGAAAATACAGGGGAATAAGCTGGTATAAAAACAGAAAAAATGAACTTAATAAGATGCTAAACATTTGGTTCACTGTATTAATTGTTTGACTCTGTTCTGAATGATATTTAAGGTTCAAATCAGTGACATAACTAAAAAGAGATATGATAAAAATAAGGGGAAACCTCCTTTGACTTGAGTTTTGAGTTCCTCCTCTTTTTCAGATTCCTGTTACCTCTGAGTGCTGCCAAAGGGTTTCATCTCTTAAGAAAGACAATTCCAGCACTAAACATTTCCATTTTAACCACTAGAGATGAAGAGTAGTTGAAAGGGTTAAATAGCTTGAGGGCAGTGGAAACAGCATAGTCACCCTAATTATTGAGTTCTGTGATCAAAAAGCAGCCTGGGCTCTTGAGTACCAACAGGGGTAAGAGAAGAGCAGAGGGTGATATCTTGGCTTTCTTTGGGGTGAGGGATCAGGTGTTTTCTTTGGCTGCACACCTCTTGTGGAAGATATGTATGTGCCTATGGTATTTCATTTATGGTAATGTGAATAAACTTCTGTATTTGTGCAAACCAAGATGCATTCAGCCAAGTTCCTGGTTCTGTGTATCTATTTAACTGATTATATGCTCATAAATCTTAGGCAAATAAATATACTAAAAACTGGTGACAAGATCCTCCCATGTGCGCAATGGTAACATTTTAAAAACTGGTATTTTACACTGGGAATTATGTAAGGTTTCAGTGGGAAAACTAAAGACAGATGCTATATGTGCCCCTGCAAGACATTTGGTATAGAATAACTCACAAAGAAATAAGTAGAGTGATTTTTAATCAAATAAAACATAATCAAAGTCAACTAACCATTAGAATTTTGAATATTATGGATATTAGAATTAATATAAGTACAAGAAATGAATCAATAACTTTATTGACAAAAATGTATTATTCAAATAAATTTCATGAATTTAAGCAGTAAACATATTTAAGGGAATGGAATACTGGGTGATTACCAGAATACAAGTAAAATTAAAATGCACAGTACGTGTAAAATGCTTAAAGATTAATTTTTTCATATTTTATGCAGTAAATTGAGTGATTCCAGTTGCAGACAGTAAGAGTTGAAACCCAAATACCTGAACTTTTTAATTATGTGAATGATAACTGTGTGAATAATTATCCTGGTGAGGTAACTGAAGCTGAACTAGAAGCAAAATGTAAGCACAGTATTTGCAAGATGGCTAATCATGTGAAACATTTAGATGTGTTTGACTTGATGAAGAGGACTGGACTACATGTTCATTTAGAGCAGAGGATTAAGACTATGGGTTGTTAACAAGCTGCCTCCCTTGATACAGGGTTTGATTCCCAAAGCTTTCTTTTGTCTACTGTGTGTCCTTATGAAAGTCATTTAACAAGGGAGTGCTTTGGGCAATGGGGAAATTGGCTAGGCTCTTCAATTATCTCCTGGACCGTATGCCTAGTAACTACCTATGGACCTAAAAGGGTCATACTGCTCAACCACTTGGCACACGAAATGTGGACAAAGCCAAACATAATGGGGGAACCAATGCTCAAAAATAGTGACAATTTTTAAATATTGCTCTTATAAACTTGGAATGCTAGAATAAAACGTTTGTTTTGTGTTAACATACATTTTTGAGAAGGATATGAAGTCAAACTCAAATGCCTGTAATTTATTGCGAGTCCCAACATCTTAAAAAGATTACACTGAAAACTACTTTAAATAAATGAGTTTGAGCTTTTTCCACTGTTGTGTGATCATGGAGTTAGTAGTACCTGTAAATTAAGCTGTATATAGCTATTTCTCCACATGTGGCTACTGAGGTTTTGCTCCCTGCAAAAACAACTTTGTTTGAGATTTATTGAAAGTAGCTTTTAACTTAACCTTTTTCTGATATTGGGATTCACTGACTCTGTGTACAAAATGAGAAAAAAGGGGTCAATGTCAATGCCAGTGCTGAACCAAGACTAATCTGGTAGTGCCAGCTAAACCAAATGAGAACATTTTAAAAACAGTATAATTTGGTTTGCAGACTCATATGAATAGAAACTATATAATTTTACATACATTGTCATGTTTCCTTAAAGAAAGCAAAAAAGGAATGAAAATTTCAGAATGCATGGGTGAACTACATTGTCTGGCTGACTGATGCCAGTTCTTTTTAAACTGCATTTTATTAATTTTTAAAAAGAACAAGTTACAACCAAAAGGAAGAAGCAAAAAACAAACAGGTAAAGATATAATACCTCCCCCGGATTCTCAAAAGCTTGCACTGAGTGTTTGAGTAGTTTATGATGTCACACAGGCAAGATGTCTGCCGTGTGATCCAGGAACAGCCTGTAGGGGCGTGCACGAGAGCTGGTAAAGCTAGTCTTGCACGGACAGCATCATGGTATGCAAATTACCTAATTTGCTGGTGAAATCCATGCAAATGAGGTACATTTGAGATCCAGCAACCACTAACCTGTCCATGGAAGATTAGTGTTACCTGCAGAAATGTGCTCCATTGGTAACGGAGTACATTTCTACAAATAGCTAAACGGAGCTATGACAGTTTCAAATAAAGGATGCATATAGTTGAGGAAGCATGCCAGTGGCCAAATATAAGGCTATTGGCAGTGCAAAATGTTTAAAAACAAAAATATAACTTCTTTTCCCCCCGATCTCCGAAGTTTAAGCATAGTGCAGCACCGCGCAAATGTGCGGCTCTTAAAAAAAACAAGAAAATTATTTACAAAAAGCCAAAAATAGGCATTTTCACTAAAAAGCTTATTCTGCCATGCAGGTGAATGGCAGGCTGAAGACAACATGGCTACTGACTAGTGGTTGCTAAGGGGGGGAAGCTCAGTGTGAGAGATGTAACCATGCATTACTAGGCAATCCTATGCAAATGAGGATAAGGATAGTGAATCCCAATTTTCCCCAGCATGTGAGGCATGTCCCAAGAGTATAAGATTTGGAGTAGGTGAGTGTAAGGCTAGAATATAGGTGACATCATGAGGGGGTGTGTCAGACAAGGCTGTAAGCTAATTGGAGCACAGTGGCTCGTGTTTGCCCTGAGTTGCTCAGGATTGCAAAGAGACGTGTCTACAGTTGTCCTATTTGAAAACCTCAGACCCAAGGTGCAGACTGTTATAAGATAGAAAACTCCTTGCAAACATGCACACAGCATGTGCACGTGTTGGCGCTCGTTTGTGCGGTGCTTCCCCCCCGGGCAGAAACAGAAAGGCAAAAGGAAGGAAAAGAAGTAGTAGGAAGTTAACCAAGGAGAACTAGCAGGTGAAATATACCAGAATCAGCCAATTACACAGGCAGCAGACTAGCCCAGCCCAGCACTTTAAACTCTGCAAACACCATCCCCCCCGTTTTTTCTCAAGAACTCTGCAAAACTGCAGTATACAAAGAGGGAAAGCTGAAAAAGCTTAAGTCAGACAAAATGTTAGGGGCTGCTCTTGCTATCATAAACCAGCATGTGCAAAGTGCTGAGGGTGGTGATGTTGTGAATGCTGCTGAGCAACCCACAGTGAGGAGATGGAGAAGAGTGTACAGACCCAGGGTAACCTACCAGGGGCTACATGAGCTGGAAATAGTGGCGCACTATACGGTGGACAGGGACCTCCTACAGCAAATTGTTGAGCTGTGCCGGCCACGCCTCACACACAGAACCAACAGAGGGGAACCCATCCCAGTGGATACCAAGGTATGTGTTGGCCTAAGAATACTAGCTACAGGTACCTTCCAAAGACTAACTGGTGATATGACGGGAATTTCACAGGCATCAGCATCCAGGGTACTCCACCAGTTCCTGGATGCCATGTCAGCAAATGTCGGTGAGCACGTATATTTCCCCAGCACCCGTGAGGCGTTGGCTAGCAATATGCAACTGTTCCACCAAATAGCCGAATACTCTGAGGTAGTGGGTGCTATAGACTGCACGCACATACATATCAAAGCACCACCCAGTGAGCAGGGTAGGGTCTAAATCAACCGCAAGGACTTCCCCTCCATCAACTGCCAGCTTGTGTGCGATGCCCAGGGCATAATATGCTGGCTGCCCTGGAAGCTATCAAGATTCCCACATCTGGCATCTGATGCAGCTGTACCAGAAATTTGCCAGTGGGGACATCCCTGATGGTCACCTAGAGGGAGATGCTGGATACGCACTGGAGCCGTGGCTGATGACACCCATCAGAAATGCACACACACCTGAACAAGAACTCCATAATGAGGCACACGCACAAACAAGAATCATAATAGAGCATGTGTTTGGGAAGCTCAAGTCACGGTTCCAGTGCCTGGACACATCTGGTGGAGCCTTGCAGTACTCACCAACTACATGTACCCAAATTGTTATGGTATGTGCCCTGCTACACAATATGATCCTGCGGAAACAGCTGCAGCAGGAACAGCATGGGGCAGGGCCAAACAGTCCCCCACCATTGCCAAGGCCTGCACAGGCACAGTGTGACTCAGAGGAGGAACAACCTGAGCCTGCCCCAGTAGGCAGAAGGAGGCATGCCCAGTATGCCCTGGCCTTGGCAAAGAGGCAACGCACAGCACATTCACTGACTCAATTGGAAGCCTGGAAATGACACCTCTCTCTGACTAGCACATACAGTAAAAGGGATGCCTAACTTGACACTACCTGTTTTCAAACATTTATAGGGAGTGTACTATGTGCATCAAGCATAGGCAGCCCTGCAGCACCACCCTCAATACTGGCACAGACACAACTTAAGTCACTCACACATACCAGCTGGGGGGTCACATACCTAACAGTCACAGCCAGCAGGATAGTTGTAGACAAACGTAAACACAAACAAATGCTGTATCATGCTCTCTGAAGAGGCCTATGGGTAACCTCCCCCCAGGCTTATGCAGACAGATAATGGCAGGCCAGGCAGTGTGATGTGGGTTGGGTAGGCTATGAAGTCACAAACTAATATGCGTGTAATTGGAAGCTAAGGTCTATAGTACAGTGGTATGCCTCAAGCCAGTATGTTAGGCAACAGTATAGACTGAAATGGAGTACCTGACATAGCAGTGCAGGCCTAGCAAATGTGTATAAGTGTCAGGTGTACTCCTCATCCTATGTACACCCACAGTAACAATCAGGTGTGCCCTCCCCGGGTAGAAATGTACAAATAATAGCTGTCCCCTCTGTATGTAGAAATGTTGATAAGTCTATGCAAATTGACTCAGGGAAGCCCTGTAGCACAGCGTGCTTCCTGTCAATGTACAACACAAAGGTGAGCCCTGAAGTAAAAAACAACTTGATTTTTCACACATATAGTATATATGCCCATAGTGGGCATGCTCACACACTTAAACAAATTTAGCAAATTTCAGTCAACAACATACTGTATAGTCATACTGGGCGTGCTCACACACTTAGGCCATGTCTGAGTACAGCAGTGGGCCACACATATCTGGCAATTGCAGTTCTTACTCCAGACACATGTCACTATTCACCAATCCTGCCTTGCACACAGTGATATGAAAACAGACCCATATAATATATTGGAACCCTGTCGTAATCAAACTATGTAATACAAGTACTTAAGTTGTTCAAAGAAAGTTAAAATCCAAAGAAGATCAATAAATCTCCAATCAGTATCATCAAGAAACAATGAGCACTCCTAACATTAACAAAGCCAAGCTCTGCCAAAAATATTATCAAAGATTCCATAGAGAACCATAAAGTTTTCTTTAGCTATGTCATAAATATAAATGTAAACTCATATATGTTCTGAGTTAGTGCAAAGTGTAAATGAATACATGTACATGACTGACATTGCCAACATCTTGTCAGACAGGTTCATAAATATTTAACCCCCCTCTCGCTGACAAAAGGGCCCATTACTATACCTGGAGATTGTGAAAACCCAGAAATCACATATACAATGGTTAAACAGCTCCATCCAAACCTAAAAACACGGCGTCTATGGGATGACATGGTGTCCCTGGCTGTGTCATATGTGAACGCCAAAACAAACAGACCCTGCACCTGAACAGTCTGTTGAGACTCACCCTCTGTACAGGATATGAATCTGTTGAATGGGTTACAGCAACATTTGGCACACTCCACAAGTGTTGGTGCACAACAGACCATGGGAACTATTGTCTTATAAGCCTGATCTACAAGGCCATGGAGTCCATCATTATGGAACTCATAAACAGAGCTATTGGGAGCCTACAAACACCAAACCCTACCAATTTTGGCTTGGTCAGGGGAAGATCATGGTCCCTAAACCTGCTAGACTGTTTTCAAGGCAGTTACCCAGGGCATACATCAATGAAATGAGCTCCACATGGCCTACATAGACCTTGAAAAGCCCTTTTCCAACATCCCACACACATGTCATATCCACACAATCAACAACCTGTGCATAAACACGTATGTCATCTGATGGATTGCCAACTGGGGCACAGATAGATCCCACAAGGTAAGACTTGTGGTCTCCCTGTTGGATTGTAAGCTGATAACAACTGCTGTCCCCCATGGCTCAGTCCTGGGACCCCTCCTGTCTGGTGTATACTTTTCAGAAGTACAGTCAAACACATGAGGGCTATGGTTAGCAAAGTTTGTGGATGACTGCAAAAAGGTTGTCATAATCTATGTTTGGGACAACAGAGACATCCTTAAAAAGGGTCTCAGTCAGACAGATGTGGTGTCAAAATTATGGCCTCGAGCTACAGTCATACAAATACCAAATAGGTGCCAACAACCTAAATATGGAGGTAATAATAAGGGATCTATGGACACATGTGGATAGTCATCTCTACTTTCACAAACACATTCATAAAGTGGTTAGAAAATCATGCTATGTGTCTCCACTAATTGCCAAAGCTTTTGCATGTAGGTCAAAGTAGGTTCCCTCTACTCATCAGTCATCAGACCCATCAGAGAGTACCATGACACACTTGTGATGTATCTGACTAGGCACCTTCAGCAGCTGGAAAGACCACTGAAGTACCTCAACAAGAGGATTACTGGCCTCAAACAGTTGCCCCATGCAACAAGACTGAAGTAACTCAGTCTGTACTCTGTTGCATACCATCTACTTTGGCAATCTCTGCCCAACATACAGGTCCATGTCCAATGCAGAACTGATGTACATGCTCTATCTGAAGTAAACCCAAGCTCACTGTGCCACATGCTCTAGGGATATAATCATCACAACAATAAACAGAACAGGTTGGAGGGATACATTACTAACTCACAGACTTCTCTTGCTTTGGGACAGGCTCCCAACCTACATTAAGCTGAGTCCCTCACTGACACTCTTCCAGAGGAGCCTTGATGAAACTGAACTTTCACACCATGGATCACTTCATCAGCTGTACTACACAGAGGCATAGGTAACTAACCCCAGGTGTGGTGATAGCTGCACACTCTGGCCATACTAATATATGCCTTCAGGCAGATAGCCTATTACCTACCTATGTACCTATATATGTAGGGGGAACACAGTATAATAAGCCAAAGATGGATGGGCAGAAATGTGTGCAAGAGGGTGACCATGACAAGGAGCCATCCAGGACTGTCCCACCCAGCACACATCCCAATGGCACAAAAGACATGAAGTGCACATCTCACCCACTGTACATAATAGCCACCAGTATGTGTAAGCATTACAGAGTATGTGGTGCATGTGCCTGCTGTACAACATGACTGTACAATGAAGTACACATCTACTATCTGTAGACATGTACCTGTCACATAGGTTCATAGGTATGTAGTAGACTATCTTCACAAAGGCATATATTGACCTAGGCAAGTTGTGCAGCTTTCATCACCCCAATGGGTAGTCTCCTAAGCCCTAGTTCTAATACTTAGTACCCTAAGCCCCTATCTAGTGGGGCTGCTGATGTGATCCCTGATGTGAATTGTCTGTTTCCCATCCACTCATCAAGGTTCCTATTGAGTGTCAGCGAGGGGCTCTGTCTTATTTACATTGGGACTCTGTTCCACAGTAAAGCATGTCTCTGTGATGGTAATTTATCCCTCCAGCATGTTGTATTCATTGTTGAGATGAGGTTCATATCCCTGGAGTGTGTAGTGTGACTCAATTTTGTTTTCCTTAGATGGGGCATGTTCAACAGTTACGTGTTGGACATGGCCCTGTATGTTAGGCAGAGTTTGCCTCTGAGTAGGTGGTACGCAACAGAGAACAGATTTAGTTTTTCCAGTTGTGTTGCATAACACAACTGTTTGAGGCCAGTAATCCTCTTGGCGAGGTACCTCTGTGGTCTCTCCAACTACTGGATATGCCTAGTTGAGTACATCCAAAATAGTTCATTGTACTCAATGATGGGTCTGATGACTTAAGAGTAGAGAGCCACCACTACCTCTTTTGATCTTGATGCAAACCCTTTTTGATTAGGTGGGCCACATAGGATTTCCTTACCACTTTGGCAAGATGGTTGTCAAAGGAAAGATGACTATCTACTTGTGTCCCCAGATCACTTATTCCCTCGTCAGTTTTTAGGGGGTAACACCTATGTGGTAGTTTGTGGGTACTTTGTTTTTCCCACATTGAGCTTGAGGCCATGATTCTGACACCACACATCTGTCTCATAGAGTCCCTTTTGGAGAATATTTGTGTCATCCGGGGAATCTATTATGGCACACACTTTACAGTTCCCAGCAAACTTAGTCAACCACAACCCTCCTGTGTTGGTATGTACTTCTGAGAAGTATATACCAAACTGGAGGGGCCCCAGGACTGAACCCTGGGGGACACCAGTTGTTACCGGTTTAGAGTCTGACATGTAGCCAGCAACTCTTAATTTGTGGGATCTATCTGTGAGCCAGTTTGCAATCCATCTTGTGATGTATGGATTTATGCCCAGGTTGGTGAGTTCATCTATGATACCTGACTGGGGAATGCTGTCAAAGGCCTTAGTGAGGTATAGGTAGGCTGTGTGGAGCTCCTTTCAATCATATGTAGCCTGGGCAACTGTCTCAAAGAAATCCACCCAGTTCAGGAGGCATGATCTGCCTTTGACAAAGCCAAACTGGGTGTGTTCAACTGTGTGAAGGTTCCCAGTGTCTTAATTGTTGTGTTCCATTATGATTGGCTCCATTGCCTTGCAGATCAGACTCGTCAGGCTCATAGAGCGGGAATGCCAAAGGTCTGTTGTAGACCCACCCCTGTGGAGTGGGAATAATGTTGCTGTGCAACATTATATGGGTACATATCCTGTAGAGAGGATGTAGAGGGAGGTGTAGGTATCCTTGATGAATATGGTTACATCCCCACCCTATGTGCTATGATCCAGTTTCTGATGCTGGAAGGTATGGAATGAGTAGTATCCTGGTATTGCTGGTGTGCTCTCTGGAGCCTTGAACTAGGTTTCTGTTACTGCACAGATATCAATATCCTCCATACTGAGGAGTGCCTCCAGTGTGTACATTTGGATGCTGAGACTTCTGGCATCGAGTAGCGTTTAGCTCACTTTGTGGTTATTTGTGTTGGTTACGGGGGTTGGTTTGTCCTTTGAGCCTTGCCTAAAAAAGGTAATATGGGGACAGCAAGAGCCTTAGCCAGTATTCAGAAGCATAGGGGTGACAGGCGCAAACCATCTCTAATGAAGTAACGAGGCTTGTCTATCATGTCATCCCAGGCAGACAGAGACTGGATCCCCTTTGAATGACACCAGAAGCTCAGCCAATTGTTGAAGTTTATCATATTTCTGTTATATTGAAGTATCATGTAGGTGAAGGTAAGATGCTACTCAAGGTCAGGGTCATACCAGCCTGGGCTACATGATCATAGAGCTACTATATATCTCTTGTCATGTTGTCCTGGGAGGTAGTCTCAGATCATTCACACTGACATGTACAAAGACCGCGTCATATATGTACCTGTTCTGGAGTGATGTAAGTGCTTGTGTTATGTGGCAGACAACTGACAGTAACATTCCCCTTGTCCAGCCTAGTGAGTAGAACATCTGTGTGCCTGACTATGGAGTCAGCTATTACTAGTGTGTTGGGTATGTTGTTTTGCCTTAGGGCCTGTTGTGAGGCATACTGCTTTGGTGTATTACGTGTTTTCCGGCATGTTTGCTTGTCTGCTTAGGAGGGCACTTTCTCTTTTTCAGATTAATATTTGTATTCTCCAAGTATGTTAATGTGTATTTATGTGTGTGTTTTGCTGGTGCTTATATTGTAGGTCTATGTGAGACTGTTGGTGTTGTGCTTGTATGACCCTACTCCTCTTGACTGTATTTTCCAGTATTGGGTTGACAGAGCTTAGCCTCCAGTTTGACCCTGTGTGTACCAGCATGTGGTGCATCAACCCATATATGATATGGTTATGGCCTATGCATACAATACACTCACAATACACCTAGTATGATAAGCCTGCTGAGGTTAGCAAATTTGAAAAAAACCTTTGGGCAAACTGTCAGCAAGTAATGTCTGTATTGCATCCTGTAACTCCATATTACTTGCTGAAGTGTAAAAAAGTACTTAGTTTGGATTAAGAACCCCGCACTTGCCAGCTGTGTATGTGTGTGTCTGTCTCTCCCTGGGGAGAGAGCAACCTTTTTGGAGACTACTCACACCCCTTAAAACTGATATACTCATCTTTGTCAAGTCTGATGATGTCACCATCCTACAAATACACCTGTGGGAAGGTGAAATCCCAGTAATGTGTATAGAGCATCATGTGAATGCGTACTGCTGTAGTATCATAATGTAGTTAGGTAGGAGTTTGAATCATGCACTTGCTAACTGTGTGTGTGTTCCAGTTGTGTCCAGGTGTGTGAGTGTGTGACACCATTGGTCAATGTGGAGTGGGTTTTGATTTTTCTAGTGTATTACATATCACAATGACAACTGTATGTGCATAACACATGTAAGGTAGCTGTGGGGCAAAGCCATATACATACATGTGACCTCAATTTTTTCATCGGTGGGTACTATGCTTTCTCCATGAAAGTATCTGTTAGCCTTGCCAGAGCATGCTGGCACTTTCCAGACCTTTGGTTACTTCTGTATGCTTGTGACAAGCTTAGCCACTGCAGTGACCCCTGTGCTACGTCTTCTGTTTCACATCCACTCATCACGGTTTCTATTGAAGAGTGTGAGTGAGGGTTTATGCTTGAGGTATATTTGAATCCTGTTCCAAAGCAAGCAAAGTCTGGCAAAGATGACTAATCGTCATTATAGGTGTGCAACAACCTCTGTTGATCTGCATGCAAACCCTTTATTGCTTATGTGCTCCACAGAGGGATTTCCAAAACCCTTTGGTAATGTGATTATCAAAGGAGAGATGACTAAACACATGGCTCTATGTATACATTAGTACCTGTTCCACATTTTGGGGGCTAGTACCTATGCGGTACTCTGGGGATACTTTGTTTTCTAAAAGTGGATAACTATGCTTTCTTTGGCTTATAGCTTTACAGCATGATTTTGACACCAGGTATCTGTCTCTATGATACCCTTTTGGAGGATGTGTGTGTCATCTAGAGAATAAAGTATAGCCCACAGTATGCATTTTCATCAAATGTGGGCAGACAGATCCCTGCTGTGTTTGCCTGTCCCTAAGAAAACTGTATGCCAAACAGGAGTGGTCCCAGGACTGAGTGCAGGTGAATACCACTTGTTACTGGCATAGAATTGTACATGGAGGCTACAAATGTTACTGTGTGTCCTACATCTGTGCGTCAGTTGTCAATACATCATCTAACAGTCGTTTATGGTCAGTCTGTTGAGGTTATGTATAATACCAGAATGTGGGATGGGTATGAATTGCTGGGTGAGCTATAGCTTGGCTGTGTGGACCTCCCCTCCCTCACCTATAGCCTTGTTAACTGGCCTGAAGTCTACTAGGTGTAGGAGCCATGATCTGGCCTTTAGAGAACCTAAGTGGGCATGGTGCAGTGTTTGCAGGTTCATAATGTCTCTGCTAATGAGTTCCATAATGCTGTGTTCCATAGCCTTCCAGAGAACATTTGTCTGGCTTATAGGGTGAGAGTTTCCAGGATCTGTTGTAGCTCTACCCTTAATCAATTTATGTTAACATTTGCACTGGGTGTGACAAGAGTGGACAGGGTTATGAATAAGTATATTAGAGGGTCAGCCCAGGTTTGAAGGTTAGTAGACCAAGCCAGATAGGCAGGATTATGTTGGTTTGTACATGTGCTGAGGAGGGATGCAGAGTATATTGTGAAATAGATGCTAAGGATGAAGCTTCCACGTAACAGGAAAAGAGGAATGCCTAAGATGTGGTTTATGGATGTGGTGAGAGAGGACATGCAGGTGGATGGTGTGACAGCACAAGATGCAGCGGGCAGGAAGAAATGGAAACAGATGATCCACTGTGGCGACCCCTAATGGGAGCATCTGAAAGAAGAAGTTGTAGCTCAACCCTTGTGGACTGTGAACACCATTACTGTGCAGCATTCCACAAGTATGTAACCTGTATAGAGGCTGCATCTGAACAGAGTGTTTAGGTGAGTGGTTACTTCATATGTCAGCTTGTGTATGACACAGTCAGAGACACTGTGCAGGACCATTGCCACTGTGGTTTGGACTTTGGTAAAGAGATGTTTTAACTAGAGTGTCTGTGAATCATCAGGTTTTACATTCTTCAGGTCTGGAAATGTGGCCCTTGTGTAACGACAGGGTGGTAAAATCCGAATTCAAACTGTCTGACAAGATATTGATAATGTCATTCAGATAAGTGTACTTTGTGACTATTTACATTAACTCTGACCTGATTTGAGATTTCCCCACTTGATTATAAACAACACTAAAGAAAGCTTTAGTGTTGTCTTTGGAATCCTTGCCAATTTGTATTTTGAAGCTTGCCTTGTATGATTAATAAGGGCTTGTATTTTCCCAGTGATACTGACCAGAGAAGTTATCCCTTCTTGGTATGTAACTCTTTTTTGGTACAACTTCACACCTTCTATAATATATTTAGTTCATGGCAGGGGTCCATGAGACTAATGCACTTTTACTGTATAAGTGAGTATTTCTTGTGTTTGTGATAGCATGGTCCATGCAACCCTGTAGGTGAACAGTGTGCATTACTAAAGGATTATGCAGCTGGGACAGTGTTAACCTTAGTAATGCAAACCAATGACAGATCACAACAACAGCATCACCCACAGCACAGTGTCAACCTGTGTCATACACACACATGCATAATCAAGTTTCAAAATGTGTGTAGTACAATGCATATTGGCCACCAACAGAAACTATGGAGTGTTAACACTGGCCAATACAGGGCATGTCACCCTGCCCATGTGTCCAATATGCATGTACATGCAGACAGTGCACCTCCACCATGTTCACAAATGGACACCTGCAAACCTGTGTTACACACACCCCACACTTACTGTCCACTGTATAACGCATGCTGACAACTATACACCTCAGCCAAATGGCACATGGGCAAATAAAACACAATTGGAATAAACACTGGTGAAAACAATACAACATTGCTAATTACAGCTTTAATGCATCATGCCTGCTCAGCTACACCTTCAAGGATATCATTACATTTTACTGCTGACAACATGCTACACATCCAACCATTGCTATACTTTATTAAAGTCACTCTGTGCATCAGCACCATGTTTACCTGTTCCTGCATCAATGTTACAGATGACAGGAGATGGCACAGGTTTCATCATATGCACAGGGTGTGTTGTTGGTTTTCCAGAGTCCTACACTGAGTCATACAATCAACACGTGTGTGTGTGTGTGTGAGGGCCATGAGTACTGTTATGGGCCAATGTTGATGTCATGTGTGTGGGTATGTGTTTGCCCTAGGTTTCTGGTTTATGTGTGTGTGTCTGCATGCACACAGTTCTACCATGTGGCTGCCATATACGGGGATTTGTGAGACAGCTACAGACTGTACCTGGCAGGCTTTACAAATCACCGTCTCTGGCCATGGATACAGAACCTGTGCCTGGCAGGGGTGCTACAGACAGCATCAGGTACTAATCCAGATTGGGTACTATCCTCAGAGGTTGACAAATGTCCACTGGATCCAGGTCCCTGCTGGGACTGGCCAGAGCCACGTGCACGTGGTCTGCTAGGACGGTCTATGGACAGCCCCCCCAACATTACTTGGGCTGGTACTGGCACTCCGGGAGTGGCTGTGACTTACTGGACATCCACGGTGACCTCCAGCTGGTGATGTTGCTGGCATACATCCACGCCGACATCTCAACCGTCCCGCACCGTCCTGACATATGGACATGACATTGTGGAGGACATCCAATGTCTCACCCCAACATCTATCAATGACCTCAGTGTATTTATGTATGGCACCTGCTAGGTCATGGATATTGTCATTTACAGAGGTGTAATGAGCCCTCTGTGCCCTTAGCCCCTGTCTGGTGTACTGCTCCATTTGATTCTGTGCCTCCATGACAGCCTGGAACATGCGTGTGCTAGAAAGAGGTGTGACATGTCTGCCAGGGGCATGATGACCAGCAGTGCTCTGACAAGAACCCCTGAGCATCTGCCTATGTGGTACCATTCCAGACATCTGGCTATGGCTGCTGTGTCCTGATACATGTGCCATAGATACCACACTGTCCTGGCCAGTGCCAACCATACATTGTCCCTCAGCTAAGGGCAATGGTGATGATGGATGTACAGGCAGTATGACTGTGTGCATGGATGGGGTGGAGACTTGTGTACTGTCAATCGGTGGCCCAGCAACGGACCCTGACAAACCTGCCTGTGCCTCAACACACCTATCCTCATGATCACTGTCTGTCTCAGTGACATCAGGTTCTGTACTGAACCAGCCCCACCTCGCCACCTGTGAGAGGAAAAAAGGAAACACACTTTAAGACCTGAACATGACTTCAGACCACATGCACACATGCAGACACACAAAACTACACTCCTCCCAAAAGCAGACACACACAACACCAGGAATCACAGAACATACACAATAGCAGGTGATGGTGGAGTACAGTATCACAAGCAAAACAGTCATATCACACCTGTCAGCATGCAGTGGAAGTGTAGTCAATCCTTGTTACTAACAGTATACAGGGCTTGGATGCATGTGTTTTGTTATTAGGTGATGGCTCTCCCCCTGGAACACAATGCATACATGGACACAACATTGCTGTGCAGGTATTCCTAACCCTGTGATGTACTATGCTCCATAACTCACAGGTGTACATACCATTGCAGGATGTGTATCTGTGTGTCAGATAGGTATCCAATGTTGATTACAGCCTCTGTGTCCTTAGCAAATAATTGTGGACATGTGTTAATTGTAGACATGTTTTTAGCACATGCATGATGAGTATTCACACAACATCATCAGTGGTGCACGGATAACTGATAGAATACCATTCGGCCATATACCCAATGTACGATACTTATGGTGAGTGTAGATCATATTGTGGACATGCCAGTCTCATCCATGACATGGCATGCTAAAACATGACTGAATGTTTAAACACTACACATACCCAATATGTGTCATATGACCTAGACACTCAATAGCATCACAAGACATATATGTGTTAGTTGTGCAAATGGTGATTGGTATGCATACTGTTTAGAGGTACATATGTGTGCGCACATGCATCATTATGGTGTGTAACAATGACAGCTATGTGTAGTACTGTGGTTACAATAACTGGATGGGGTATAGTACCATAGGCCATCATCATGAGGCATCAGGTGGTCACTCAAGGCTACAAATGTTTCACAAACCAGCATGAATCATGCTGTGCCGGAACTGTACTACCTTGGCTAAATTCATGATTTCACAACCAGTTGTTACATGATTTTGTAAGGAGGCCAATAAGGAGCATTCCCTGACAATGTGTAGTGTGCTGCAGAGTGTTTAAATGCCCCAGGATAGGCCTCTACCCCTCAGGTATATTCTGTGTAATGTGCGAATGAGAGTTTTGATACCGGAGTGTGTCTTTACAGAGGGTTTGGGAATCCTTTATGTGTAGCATGTTAAAATGCTCTGTGTATGACATAGATGTGTTTGTTATGTGGATGTTGAGTATCAACTGTGCCTATCCAATGGTCACTACAGTCTAGCCACATTTGTTTGAGATGGTCTGGGTATTGCATGTGTTTGAGGCTGCTAATCACATTAGTGAGATGTGTGTGCTCTTTCACCAAACATGCACAGCATGCATTATGGGTAGGTGTGTTACATGTGTACATGGCCTACACCTTAACTATGACATGCACTTTTTATTTCCAATAATAAATGTAGAACACACTCACCAGCATCCGTCCGCTGCCTTGACATCACCCCAGAGGTACCTACATAGAGATGAGACAGTTTGTCAGTGGCCACAACTGTGGCATTGCTACGGTGTGTTTGCAATCTTACAGTACAACAACAATTTACATTCACAGGGCTACAGATTATGTTCAAAATGATCAGTATTGCACAACAGCAGGCTCCACATGTGTGCTCGCTGGGTGGCTCCAACCTCCATCATGGTGTATGTCTGCTGCTGTTGTTGGGCAGGTGCCACCGGGCTCATGAGCAGCTCCTCCACTCTGGTGAGGGGGGTGGATGCTAACACCACCCCCTGTTGCAAGCTGTTCCGTACACACAACAGCAGCATGACGGACATGTCAGAAGATCACTGCAGTGGTGGCGTACCTGCTCATGTGTGCGGTTATGCATGCTTACCTCATTGACCCTGTAGACAAGATCTTGCCACATTGCAGTATGCTCCTGCTGGTCCTGGCTGGTTTGTGAAAAGAGTAAATGGTAGTGCTGAATCATAATACTAGTGATGATATCATCTTCAGCCCTACTGTAGGTTGGGTTCCTGTGGTGGGCCATGATCCCTGGAAGACATAAATACAAAAATATGTCTGAGCAAGTCATATGGCACATTTAACATTATACAGTACAGATATCACTGAACTGCTATATATATATATATATATATATATATATATATATATATATATGTATATATACACTTACATACATAATACAGTATGTATGTTGGAGTACATTTTCTGTAGTGTTGTAGGATTGTACTGGATGTTATGTTTGTGAATACATAAATGATATGTATATCTGAGATGGCTTAGTGGCAAATCACTTATGCTGTGATGTGAATGGTTGTGGGGTTTTTCCTAGTAAATGCTTTTCATTTTGTTACTAGCCCAAACAAAGGTCAGGGACTACAGACAGAATAAGGCACATTTTAGCAGTTGCAAGTGGGTTTTCAGAAGGGTAAGCACAGCTTATGAAAGTTTAGCAACCTATAAGCTAATCGAGAATGAAACACTGTGACTACCACTTATCACTGCTCACCCCACAACTGCTTGAAAGTGCCTTGCTCACTCTATCCAATGAACCATGTTCTGCACAGCAACAAAGTAAAATCACTATATAAGACTATAAAAGAGTACCTGGCACACTGTATGCAACACTATGCACCACCTAGCCACAGCAGATATACATCAAGCTGATGTGTAAAGAAATATATCATCCATCACAATCAATGTAAGGTCCAGTAAATGATTAATATTATACCACACAATTTGTTAATGCCAAACCTGTGGCCAAAATATGTGCACAATTGGGAATATAGGTCACATACTGCTGTAGTACACTATGAATGTTGCTAGATACACAGTTATATGTATTACCACACATATGTCAAAGGACATGTTACAGACATACCCACACACACATCAGACATAATTACAGGACACAAAGGTATGACAACCCAGATAAGCTTTCAGTGTGTACTATATAGTACTGTGTGTCAGTACTTACACAATCTTAATCTTGAGAAATGTAATCTGTGATGAGTACAGGGACCACACAAAACAGTAGATGCAAGCAATGTGGACATACACCATACTTTGCTGTACAGGCCCAGAGCTTCAATTAGTACTACAGTACACACAGGATTTGCTTTCAGGATTGGTACCAATCAATAATCATAGATGTAGTGCTTTAGCCTCCAGTAACACACCCTAGTTAAAACCAAGGAATTTAATCACACTGTATGCAGTAGCACTTGTTCTGCCTAGCAACAGAATACACAGCTTTTGCTAGGATCAAAGCAAGAACTCAGAATATCATAAAATAAACAGTTTCCCAGTAAGCTATCCCACAGATACATATCTTTGACGTATTCACAAACATATTGACCATCACAGTCAGTCAACAGTACGGAGAATCTATTACAACAAGTAGATGTAGGTGTGTATGAGTGTGTATATATATATATATCTATATATCTATCTATCTATATATATATATATATATATATATATATATATATATATATATATATATATATATATACACACACACACACACACACATATCCATTTGTCTACATATACATGTATATATATATATATATATATATATATATATATATATATATATAGGCACATATACAATTCACCTTTCATAGTGAGAATATCAATTATACAAAGGATGTAAGGTGTACAGTAATGTAATAACATTGCACAGTCTTGGGATAAATGCATTGAAGGTGTTCACAGCCCAGGTAGCTTTAGCAGGCCTTACTGGCTTCAACATTGTAAACCCACAGTGTTTAACCACCACATGTCATATACCAGCACTGTATGCTGTCTTGTTTGTCACACACTAAAACCTACATACAAATATGCGCATACTAACCTTCACCAACACATATATCCACCCTTCGCAAACAGTTTCAATATGTCCCCTGCTCTATGCACATATACAGATGTGAGTATATCACAGCTGAACTGTTGGACTTTGCTGCAACACAAACAGATGTCACATATGAACACAGACTAACATTAGGGGGGTATATATGGCAACAGATGCTAGATAAACATACTAGACTGCTACAATACTTGCCAATGCTAAGCTACACTTTAATATGACTATCATGCATGTGTTGTTCTGTCACACCCATGTTTATATAATGTCAGCACTAATCCCCCCTCCAACAGCCATTGGCCACACTACTGTACAGAACACAGATAACATGGATCAGATCTTTGACATTTAATGCTAAGCTACACATTTCACAGGTATGTCCCACTGCCCACAGGTACACAAAGTATTGTCCATAGCAGTAGTTAAGCAGAACATCTGTGCAGAAAGAAGTACTGCTGCCACATATGAATGTTTCGCATTATGTAGACTATTCTTCAATAACATCTACTACATGCCAGTAAATACATATGTGTCACATACCTTTCCTTTGTATAATTTGGTAATATTTCTTTTTCCTTTTCTCTCTCTCTCTCTCTCTCTGTCAGTCTCTGCAATAGAGTGAGTTTGTTGGCATAGATTGCAGCCTGCTTTTGTAGGAATTGCACATGAGCATGTGATGGCCTCTGCACCAATTAGTGCCCACCATTTGCTAATTGCATGCAGCCTGCTGTGAAGTGATTGAAGTAATCACTGTCATAGCAACCCAGTACTATAAATTGCTGACTCATGTGGGTGTGGACCTTTCAGCTTTCCAAGATGGAGATCATCCTTGTTTGGTGCGGACATCATTGTTTAAGACAGAAGTTTGGAATAGTTCTTGTATCAGAAGCCAGGGGGTGTAGCCAGAGATTTACATTTTGTACTTAGACCTAATGTTGCTGCTTCCAGTACCCACTTGTCAGTGTAAAAATGTACTCACCCCTCAAACTGCTACACCAAGATACATGAAAAGATGTACTTTCTTTTCAACTGTTACAATTAACTGCCATACAAAGCTAGTTATAGAGATCTATTCCTTTGGCACAAGACTTGTTTGTGAACTGCTATACTGTGAATATTCATTTACACAGTTCTAAACATTTGTGCTTTTTTAGTGTTGACATTAGCCCGAGCTGCTCAGAAAAACTGGACTCATTTCAGTACAGTAAGTATGCTTACCTACATCCTTAGTAGACCCTGCATACACAGGTAAATTCTACATTTGGGTAGGGTTGCAGAAGTACAGAGAGTGTA
This sequence comes from Protopterus annectens, assembly GCF_019279795.1. NCBI lineage: Eukaryota > Metazoa > Chordata > Ceratodontiformes > Protopteridae > Protopterus > Protopterus annectens. Next base: position 313,062,633 of record NC_056747.1, on the reverse strand, counting down.
AGTAGTATTGTGTGAATTTTATCTTGCTGGACTTAACAGGGTTGCTGTGTACATGTTACTTTATCAAGGAATGTAGCCTGTCTGCTTAACTCCCAACTGTGGACCTATCCACATGATAGCCAGAAAATAGCCTGTTATTTTTTGTCTGTGCACCACACAGATCTTTTCACCAATAGAGCAATGGCATTCTTACAGTTGGTTGCTACCAGTACATGGCTACATCCATTTGTATTTCAGTGTTTTATTCCTACATAAGGGTATGTTTCCAAAACTCCTTCCAAAGCTATTTGCACAGTGTGTAATAGCAGAAAGGCTAATATGCCTCTGTGTTTCTGCCTCCTCTGCCCTAAACAGATATGCCAGTGTTTGTCCTGCTGTGATACTGTGTGGGGTTGTAAGGTGATGGTGTAACATTATTTCCTGCTAGAATGACTGCTTCTCTTATCACAGTCATGTAATGTAATCCCACAACAACTGTTGGTCAACATCCACAGAACAAGTTGTGTGGTATGGTATTCCTAAGTTTCCTGTACACTCACTCATTCTGATGCATGATATAATTATTTAAGCAACAACTTAATGTATATCTACTGTGGCTTAGTGGTACTTCATGTTGTGTAGTGTGTGTAAGGTCTGGGGTTCGAGACTTATAGAGGTGTTTTATTTTGTTCCTGAGCAGAACAAGGGCCCTCACATACAGAATGACAAAGGCACTTTTAAGCAGTTGTGAGCGGGTTTGCGCAATGCCTCGCATTGCTTAGCCAAGCACAAACCTGCTCACTACTGCTTAATAGTGCTTACTCCCACTCACCCCCGCGCTAATTTCTTTGAAAGAAATCAAAAATGGGGAATTAGGAAAGTGGTGAAAAGGGGGCACAAAGAGGGAAAGACGGTATGGAAAATAGCTCAGGATGTGCAGGACGGGTGTAGGGAAGGTCCATAGCTGCCCATTTCTTCAACAGCAACAGCTGTGCATATGTAATAAATTTGGAGGTAGATATGAACCCTTCAACCCCTGAGAGAGGGGTGAGGACAACAAAGTATGTTGCAATGCCAGTTAAACAACATTTCATGTGTCCAGTGGATATGTGTGCAAAATGGACAGCCATGTATGAGGCGTAATTTTTTTTTGGGAACAGATTGCCCTTTTTTTTCAGGTGAGAGTGGAACATGGGGTAGGGGAAGTAGGTATATTTGGGGAGGTAGGTTGGGGAGGTAAACAGACAAGACAAACAAGATGCATACGGGGGCGGTATATGACACATATGGTGGGTGAACACCTTTGACGGGGAGGGATGTTTGAAAATCGTAAGCCCATAAGGCCCCCAGATGGAAACAGTGGGACTAAGGTCCCCACCCATGGGCAGTCACCACTGCACCTTCACGGCCCAGGAGGTGGCTGTGCTGGGGGCTGTGTAGGAGAGGCAGGCTGACCCGTGAGTTGCACCACTCGGGCCTTAAGCTGGCATAGAGGTTCTGCAACAGAATGTTCAATCTCTCTACTCATCACAGCCCGGACCGTACGAAGGGAGATAGGTGCCTCTCCGCCCATGCTTGCACGGGGGGGGGGGCTGAGCCCCATCCCCTGCAGCGCTTCCATCTGAAGGTGGCACAGGGCCAGTGGAGGAGGAGATCCCAGGCTGGGCACTAGATCTTTTAATAAAGATATGGGTTAGTAACAGTCAACAGCATTCCCAATTAGTTATAACAGCATGCAGAAGTATTCCCATTAATCCAACACACCAGATTTTCAACAGTTGAAAAGCAAGCATATATAGAACAATAGTGGACATTACAACAGCATGCAGGTTTAATTGATGGCAACAGGCCACTAATATTGTGATATTTTAACAGGGCACATGCATAGAAATGAATGCAAATATTTATAAACCAATAGGACATATGTCCCAACAAATGTTTTGAGATTGAGGTGTGGAATTGCATTTTTTATGCACATACAGTAGGGTGGAAAAAGATAGCTCAATTAAGAACTTGTATATCCTTCTAGTTTTCACTACATTCCTATTAACTGCAGTTATATGCCCCTTACATGTATTATTGCACTATATTGTGCAATTGGATTTTGCTAGATCATTATATACCTGAGCTGTATCTTACATACAAACTGTCCAAGATGCAGATGTTACTGCAACATATTTTGAGAACTTCTCATACACACTACTGCTAAGATGGTACACTGACAGCTCTACTTTCATATAATTATCTAGATATGTTCAGGTGACAGTATCAGTTATATGTTAACAGCTCCCTATATTTCTGGCAGCACACTGACATTTCTGGGGAACACAATGGCACATGAGTGCCAGATTACCCTGTACATGCTGGTCATGAACCAACAGTTGAGGGCTGTAATAATACAACACTACTATTTGTAGAATGCAACAGTACAACAACATATCAAAGAAAATGACACAGATGCACTACACCTTTATTTATTGGGTTAAAACACTTTTTGAAGGCTCTCTCATTTATTTTATATAACAGTACATGCAGAATAATTACTAACCTGCCTCATGATGCAGCCTTTGCAGCCTATCTTCATGGGCTTGCAGATTCATAGCCCGGTCACCTGCAGCTGTGAAGTAAATGCAGAGATATTGAGACATACCTATCCATAGTATAGACAAGCATGGCAATTCTTAACTACTTAATACAATGGCTACTTACTCAGTACTGGAGCATTAGGCATCCTACGGAATTCCTGGATCCACTGGTCCAGTTCATCCCCCCTACGCCACTTCAGGTCAGAATAATGGTGCCTGACCTACTCACCAGTCTGAGGAACACCAGTGGCACTGGTGAGATCACGGACAAGACTGTTCCAGGCCTCTGTTTTATATTGGGTACCCTGGTACTGGCTCTGTAGGAGTCTTTGCTCGTGTTTGTGGATGAGGAGCCAAACCATAATTTTGGACTCCTGGATGCCCCAGCGTTGCACTCTAAACCGAGTGCCCTCACTTACACCAGCCATGCTGACTGCAGAAGGAAACTACAACCAGTTATAGCAAGTATTCCCACCTGTGGAGATTAAATATGCCTCATTTCCCGCACTTATTTGTGATTGGCCAGTTTTGGAAAAGCTCAGCTGTGGGCATGCCTGCTAAGCTGATGTTGACAATGTTTAAAATCCCTTTGATAGATATGTCTCTGTTGAAAGTGCATGTTTGCGAAATGCTATCATGGCTTTGTGGTTAAGTACTGTGACTATAGTGCACAGTATCCTGAGTTTGAGCCCTGTCACTGCTTTTTATTTTCCTGCTGGGCAGAACTGACTGGTTAAGGAACAGTAAAGCAGGTGTGAGCGTGTTTGCCCGACTTTGCCCTGGTTAGCATGGAGGTAATCAGCAGTAATGTGTGGTGAACCTGTGTTACTCCTCCTTAGCATTGCGCAGCTATGCGCAAATGTATTTAAATATACTCAATACTGGTAATGTGGTTAGCAGTGCTTTATATTGCTTAAAATAAGGTACTCATGCCTCAGAATGCATAAACATTTCACCTTCATATATATAATTCATGCACTACTAAATTTAACATTTCAATGCTTTTTACAAAATTATATATAAAAAATGTCAGGAAATGATTTTGTATACAGATTTCCCACAGAAAATGGAACATGCAGTAGCGGGACTCGAACTGGGAATGCCTCCTCTTTGTGCGAAAGCTCTAACCACTATGCTATCACTATGTTGCTTAATTTGCATATATTTTTCTTATTCATAGGTTCATAGGTAGGTACTAGGCTATCAGCCCTAGGGCCCATACAAGCCTAGCCAAAAAATGTACCCTGGCTTTCGCCACCCAAGAAAATTATTTTCCTATGCCCCTGTCGAGCAGAGCCACAGAAGTGATCCCCGAGGTGAATTTCCCATTTCCTATCCAATCATCAAGATTTTTCTTGAAGAGTGCTAATGAGGAGCTCTGTTTGACATAGATAGGTAGTCTGTTCCAGAGTATGGGAAGTCTCTGGGACAGGAATCTATCCCTCCAGCATGTTCTGTTTATTGTGGTGACAATGTTAAGGTCCCTAGAGTGTGTAGCTTGGAGGGATTGGGATTTCTTTAAGTGGAGCATGCCCAACAGCTCTGGGTTTGACATAGCTTTGTATGTTAGGCAGAGATCGCCCCTGAGTAGGCGATATGCGATGGAGTAAAGCTGTAGTTTTTTGAGACGGTCTGCATAGGGCATCTGTTTGAGGCCAGTAATCCTCTTTGTGAGGTATTTCTGTGGTCTTTCCAGTTGTTGTAGATGTCTTGTGAGGTACATACCAAAAGGGGCATTGTACTCTATAATGGGTCTAATGAGTGATGAATAGAGGGGAACAATGACCTCTTTTTTTCTGGATGAGAATCCTTTTGTGATGAGATGAGCCACATAGAAGGATTTCCTGACCACTGTGGCGATGTGATTATCAAAGGAGAGACTACTGTCCACCTGTGTCCCAAGGTCTCTTATCACATTTTTGGCATTAAGTAGACTACCAGCTATGTGGTAGTTCATGGGTACAGAGTTTTACCAAAGGGATGACAATACACTTTTTGGCATTGAGTTTCAGGCCATGGCTTTGACACCAGGTATCTGTCTCAGTGAGGCCCTTTTGTAGTTTGTCCACATCATTAGGAGTTTCGCTTATGGCTCCTAGTTTGCAGTCATCTGCAAACTTTGTTAGCCAAAGACCTTCTGTGTTGGCCTGCACTTCAGAGAAGTAGATACCAAACAGGAGAGGACCCAGGACTGAACCCTGTGGTACTCCACTTGTCACTGGTCTGATGTCAGATTTGGAATCCGCTACTTTCACAATGTGGGTTCTGTCTGTGAGCCAGTTGGCAACCCATCTTATGACATAAGGATTTATACCTAGTTTAGTGAGCTTATCTATAATTCCAGAGTGGGGGATGGTGTTGAAAGCCTTGGCGAGATCTAGATAAGCTGTGTGAACCATTTTGCCATCATCTATGGCTTTGGTGACTGCTTCAAAGAAGTCAGTCAGGTTTAGGAGACATGATCTGCCTTTTACAAATCCAAACTGAGTAGGGTCCAGAGTTTGGAGATTACCAATGTCTTTGTTTATGAGTTCCATGATGATACGTTCCATGGCCTTGCAGACCAGGCTCATCAGGCTAATGGGGTGGTAGTTCACGGGGTCCATCTTGGCTCCCCCTTTGTGGAGTGGGATAACTGTCGCGGTGCACCATTCAGTGGGTACAAAGCCTGAGGTGAGGCTATGATTGAACATGGTACTTAGGTAGGGTGCGAGTTCATTCTGTAGTTCGTGTAGAACGCAGCCTGGGATATTGTCAGGTCCCATGGATGCTGTGTTCTTGGCTTTGGAGAGTGTGTTTTTTATCTGTGCAGCCGTGATTATAGGAACTTTGCATTCTTCCAATATAGAGATGGGCCCTCTAGGGGGTGAGAGGGGGGTAAAGTTAAAACTGAACATATCTGCTAGGATGTTGGCAATATCAGTTGGTTCTGTATATTTAGTGCCATTATGCTGTAACTCAGATCAGATCTGAGTGTTCCCATTTAGATTCTTGACATAGCTATAGAATGCTTTGTGGTTGTCTTTAGAGTCAGTGGCAATTTTGTTTTCATAACTAGCTTTGGAGGATTTTATGAGTTCCTCCAGTCATGGGATTTTACTCTTTTTTGCAACAGTTTCTTTCTTCTGTTGTAGAGTTTGTTTATGGCAGAGGACCACCAGATTGGCTTCCTTTTTTTGGAGGATAACATCTAGGTTCTATTAGGGATAGCATGATCTATGCACTCGTGTAAGTGCTTATAAAGTGCATTTGTGTAGGATTCGGCAGTCATACCTCTATTGTCCGTCTGCATGGGTGTCATGAAGTTTGCCACTTCTGTCTTAAGAAGTGTGAAGTTGGCTTTTGAGAAGTTTTTTATGATGGTTTCCCTAATTGGGGCTGGGGGTGGGATGTGGATGTCTAAGCTGATTAGCTTGTGGTCGGATCTGACCAACGAGGAATTGACCTCTGGTGTGGAACACCGGTTTCCCATGTTGGTGATGACCAGGTCTAGGATATTGCTGCCCCTGGTGGGGGTGTGAATAAGTTGATCCAAGGCATTGGAATTTATGAATTCTAGAAAACGTTGAGCAAAAGAGTTGGTGCATGAGTAGTTTTCCCAGTTAATGGTGGGGTAGTTGAAATTGCCCATTATTAAGGTGTTGGGTTGTACCCTAATACTTTCCAGTGTATCAAGAAATGAGGAGTGTGAATCCTGGGGCATGGTGGGGGGTCTGTAGCAAGCTACAATTTGGATTGTGGTCTTGCCCAGAGTTAGTTGCACTTGGATAATCTCGGATGCATTATGCTGTCAACTAGCCTGGAGGTGTGGATATCTTTAATGAATATGGACACGCCTCCACCTTTAGTGCTTCTTTCTGGGTTAGGTGGCCGAAAGGTGTGGTATGAATTGAAGCCTGGTAATGCAGGGGTGCTCTCTGGAGCTTTGAACCAGGTCTCTGTCACTGCACAGATGTCAGTGTTCTGCATTTTAAGGAGTGCCTCGAGTGAGTGCATTTTGAGGTTTAGACCTCTAGCATTGAGTAGCATTACCCTCAGATTTTGCTTGCTTGTACCGGTTACAGTGGTGAATTTGTCATTTGAACCTTGCCTAAAAAAGGCACTATAGGGGTGGCAAGAGTCTTAGCCAGTATCCAGAATCCTAAGGGCGTCAGGTGCAGGCCATCTCTGGCAAAGCATCATGGACTGTCGATCATGTCGTCCCAGGCAGACAAATACTGGATCCCCTTAGAATGACACCAGAAGCTTAGCCAATTGTTGAAGTCAATCATTTTGTCCTTGTACTGTGGTACCATTCTGGGTGATGGCAGGATGCTACTCAGGGTTAGGGTCATACCTGCCTGGGATGCAAGATCGGAGAGCTCCTCCATGTCTCTTTTCATGTAGTCCAGGGAGGTACATCTCAGGTCATTCACACCAACATGGACAATGACAGTGTCATATTTGTACTTATTGTGGAGTGACCTGAGTGCATGCATTATGTGGCGGATCCTGGCAAATGACAGGCAGCTGACAGTAACTTTCTCCTTGTTTAGTCTAGTGAGTGGAACATCAGTGTGCCTGACTATAGAGTCACCTATGACTAGAGTGTTGGGTACGTTGTTATGCCTTATGGGCTGTGGTTGAGTGGCACACTGAGTTTGTGGGCTATGTGTCATTTGGGTTGTGTTGGGGGGTGGAGTTTGCTTGAGTTTATGCTTTGGATGTCCCTGATGCTTGGGCAGGTTTTTATTGAGAGCCTCCGCGAATGTAGGTGTGTGTTTTGTGTTTCTATGTGTGTGTTTTGGTGATGTGGGTTTTGAGGGACTATGTGATGAGTGTGGTGTGGTGCAAGTGTTTACCCTCTCCTCTTGACTGTCTAGTCCAGTCTTGGGTGAAGAGAACTTTGCTTCCAGTTTGGCTATATAAGTGCATCTTTCACAGGTTGTAGTGTTGGGTGGTAGGAGGAGAGGGTTGTCTGTGTACATGAGACAATTGCTGCATTGCCCCAAGATGCCCAGATTCATCAGGTAGACAGGAGAAATCACTGGGAGCTGACCCTTAGACATGCCTGGATAAGTGCTTATTTATTAAGTACTAAAAACTGCTTTCCACTAGACAAGTGAGGAAAGTTGAGTGCTGTAGTAATTTACAGCTTATGTAGTGCTTACAATGAGTTCTGAACAAGTGCTGAGTTCAAAGAAACAGATTTGAGTGCTGAAACTAGAAAACTGGCTAGTTATAAGGAAAAAAAAACTATTATCCTCTTCTGGTGTCTAACTGGCTGTAACTGTAGCTAAGCAATGGGCAAACCAGCGCAACTACTTGCAGCTATATCGGAAGATAAAAAAAAATATTTTTATTTTTTATTCTGTTAGTTGTTGAACATATGGGTGAGTGTAGTGTTACATTGTACACATATGAGCGGACTCGCTCATTTAAATGTGAAGTTGCGGCATTTCTTCATTGCAGGGGCATGGATATTTGGACTGCTCGGCAGTCCGACACACCCCCTAAACTCGTCCACGATCCATGTAAGCTTTGAGTTGAGGCAGCGCGCTCTCATTAAAATGCATGGTGCACTGCCGTCATACTCTTATACTGGCGCTTCCGTGCAAGACTAATTTAGTCTTACACGGAAGATTAGTAAACATGGGGGACTGTCTAAAATATTTACAATATATGCAATGCTTAGCACCTGTTACGAAGTTATATTACCTTTTGTTACATAACACCTCAGCAGAACATTCAATGCGCTATTTCTAATGCCCTTCCTTTTCCCTCAGTGTTCTGTAAAACTCTTCTTATATATCTTAAATTTGTCCATTAAGAGTTTGCCAACACTCGGCAATATGAAATTGATGGCCTGTGTCTTTAAAAGAATATATAATGTTACTTATTTGTATGATTATAGATTGATCCACCAGTGTTTGTTAGGGGGCTCCACTTTGTTTCCCATTTTGCACACATAGAAGTTTTGCCTGACTGGCTAGCACCCAGTGCATTTTGCATAGGGCCTTTCTGTTAGGGTATGTCTGAGGTCTGATCCCCATGACCCAAAATTCCCAGCTCAAGTCAGAAGCATTTCCATATGTGCTGTAAAGGACAAATGGTAATATTTCCCATATAGGCTGGACTCTTGGACATTCTGAGAATACATGTAAGGCACCTGCTTCCCTACTCCTATATCTTCAGCACCTGCCTTCCATTTTCAGTTTCAGCTGATACGGTTTACTCAAGAGTCATCATCTTCTTTCAGCTGTTCCTGTTAGGGGTCACCACAGTGGATCATCTGTTTCAATTTCTTCCTGTCCTCTGCATCTTGCTCTGTCACACCAATCACCTGCATGTCCTCTCTCACCACATCCATAAACCTTATCTTAGGCCTTCCTCTTTTCCTGTTACCTGGTAGCTTCATCCTTAGCATCTTTTTCCCAATATACTCTGCATCCCTCCTCAGCACATGTTCAAACCAACATAATCTTGCCTCTCTGGCTTTGTCTCCAAACCTTCCAACCTGGGCTGACCCTCTAATATACTTATTCCTAATCCTGTCCACCCTCGTCACACCCAGTGCAAATCTTAACATCTTTAACTCTACCACATCCAGCTGTAACTCCTGCCTTTTTGTCAATGCCACTGTCTCCAACCCATATAACATAGCGGGTCTCTCTACCCTCTTGTAGACCTTCACTTTCACTCTTACTGGTACTCGTCTGTCACAAATCACTCCTGACACTCTTCTCCACTCAATCCATCCTGCCTGTACTCTCTTCTTCACCTCTCTTCCACACTCACCATTACTCTGAACTATTGATCCCAAGTATTTAAACTCATCCACCTACGCCACATCTACTCCTTGCATCCTCACCATTCCTCTATCCTCCCTCTCATTCACACACATATATTCTGTCTTAGTCCTGCTGATCTTCATTCCTCTTCTCTCTAGACCATATCTCCTTCGCTCCAGGGTCTCCTCCACCTGTTCCCTACTCTCACTACAGATCACAATGTCATCTGCAAACATCATAGTCCATGGGCACTCAAGAGTACAGTGCAATTTATAAGGAATTCCTAATTTCTGGTCATTATATTTTGGCCATTTGATGAGGAGGCCCACAGTGCTCTATTCTTGGGAACATTCATTTTGTGTTATGGGCAGTTTCTAGTATATTTTCTATCTGTTAGCTAGACAGTGTTTTGTTGTTGCCACCCTATTTCCCACATGTCTTTATAGGTCAATTCGATCTTTTCCTGTGTCATAGCCTTTCATTTGTTCCATGGTATTTCTTTCCTTGCTTTTCCCTGTTTACATATATATTTTGTCCAAGACTGGCTTAGCTGAAGTTAAGTGTTCCATTCTTTTATGCCAATCCCAAATTCATTGCATAAGGGGATTGCAAAAAGAAATGGATTACATACCTTCAAGTAACTCAGATTTGGGCAAACAATGGGGGATATATGTATGTTTCCCAAATATGCAACAAAGTTTAGAAGATTTAGGATCTTTGCTTGGAAGTGTTTACACAGGTGTTTTTATACCCCAGGTGGACAGCAAATCTTGGAGGTGTGATGAGGAAGAAAGAGGTACCCGGGAACATATTTTCTGGGATTGTAATGAGTTGGCAGACTATAAAGATTTTCTGCAGACTACTCTGTCAGAGATACTTAGTAAGCAAATTGGTGTAACTAAGGAAACAATTTTTTTGCTATAAGACAGAATCGGAATTGCCTAGACTTATTAAGACCTTGCTAAGTCTAAATATGGTGGCTGACAAAAAAGTAATTACCAGAAAATGGAAAACAAATTCTTAACCATCTCTTCTACAAATTGTGAATATAGTAACAGAGATAAAACAACTGGAAATGGGATCTTTAGAAAATGGTAGGAGCAAACTGCCTAGGACAAAATGGGAATTGTGGGAACAACACATACAGGGGAGGAATGAGGTTTAAAAGAAGCCAGGATTTGAATGAGCTATGTAATGTCTGACTGACAATGACTGGATAGATTATAAATGATGTATAATGTTTGCAATTAAAATTATGTGAATATGGCTTGTTTTCATTTATATAAATGTATGATTGCCTATGTCATAAGTGATAATTTAATAAAGATGTTTCTTGTTTAAAAAAATGATAAGGGGAGAAGGACATAAGCTTGGATTCAGACTGGCTCTCCAATATATGTTCCCACTTATTTACTTCTTTAAATACTAAATATTATCTGATATGTATCCCCATTAATTCTATAATTATTGGGTGATGCTGTATATATTCTGTAGGGCCTTTGCTCCATGCTAGATCTCCTAGTGCTAATGATGATGATGAGCTTGGAATTAGTAGCTGGATGTGAACTTTGACAGCCAACAGCTTACTCCAGAGTACCCAGATTATCCATCCTATAACAAAAGAGATTTGGTGTCCCATACCATGAGCAGGTACCACGATCTAAGGAGAATGGATGTTCCATCCCTCTTTGGTAATGGATTGTAAGTCTCATCATCATCATCATCATCAAACAACCCCTTTTTTCCCATTTTTTGCATGGGGTTGGGGTGTTGTCTCAACTATCGCCAACTCTCTCAATTCAATGTCACATTCCTGCCTTCTTCTAAACTCATGCTTGGCTGTTGCAGATCTTCTCTCACACAATCCATCCACCTCTTTGCTGGATGCCCTTGTTTCTCTTGATCTTTTTTCTGTCTTTCCCAAATATTCTTCAACAGATTGTCTTCTGCTTTTCTGCACACATGCCAGAACCATTGTAATCTGTTGTCTTTGATCTTTTCTGCAATTGCAACTACTTTGGTTTCTGCTCTTATGTTCTTATTTCTTCATCTGTCCCACAGTGTGCATCCTACCACCCATCTCAGGTTCTTCATTTCCATCTGCTCCATCTTTTTATTTATTTATTTATTTACATTTGTTGACCGGGAGTGTCCGACTGGATGTAGGTCCATTTTCAGTGGAGGCATGGGGAGAAAGGCTCCACAGTTAAAATAAACAGACAGTAGTTACATTGGATTACATAGCGAATAACAATTTAACATAGCAATTAATTACAAACATATTTACAGATGAAGCACATAGTACATCAGTAGACAACTAGAATCTTTATCTGCGAAGTACATAACAGACATTAACAAATGTTACTATACGAAGTTCCTGCTGTATAAAAAGTACTAGGCTTATGAGCATCTGAGCTTGCTATAATCAAGGTAGTTAGTGGGGTGGAAAGAAAGGTAGTGGTTGGATGGGGTGGGTAATAGAGTGGGAGTTGCAAGGGCATAGCCAGCATGTTTTTAGGTGTGCTTTTAATAAAGTTTTGAAGTGTGTGCATGATGGTACGGAGGTAATTGTGGGTGGGAGGGAGTTCCATAATTTGGCTATGGCACAAGAGAATAGTGCTTCACCAGCAGGGTTATTGGCTTTAGTGATCTGCAAGTGATTTTTGTTGCTGGATCTTAGTGGTCTGGTGGTGCAATAGGGTTGAAGTAGATTCTGGAGGGATGGGAAATTTAGTGGATGATTTACTAATTTGTGGGCGAGTGATAGTTGATACCGTTGAAGGAGGTGATAGTTGATACCACTGAAGGAGGTGAGGGAGTTCAAGCCAGCCCAGTTCAGCAAGTGAGAGACAGTGGTGACTACGATAGGATGCCCCTTTGGCAAATTTGGCGATTTTGTTGTAGCAGGTCTCTAGCTTGTTTAGATCGCATTGCCTTAGGTTGGTATATATTGGATAGGCATAAAGTAGGGTGGAGATATGGTGGGAATTTGCTATTGAAATCTTTGCTGCTTTGGTGAGAAGTTGCTTATTTCTGTATAACGCTCCTAGTTTTTTGTGGACTTTTTTATGGTCATGGATATGTAAATGTCAAATTTTAGTTTGTCCATTTCCACTCCTAGCAATTTGGTGTGTTCAGTTGGGTATATAGTGGTGTTGTCTTTTGCTATGATGTTAAAGTGAGAGTTGTTTTGAGTATGTTTGGTGGGTTGGAAGATGAGTAGTTTAGTTTTATTTGGGTTGTGTATTAATTGGGCATCGGATAACCAAGTTTCAACAGAAGAAAAGGCTTCCTGTGTGACTTTTTGCAGTTTGGGTAGGGACTGGGCTGAGCAAATGATGGTTGAGTCATCTGCATATTGTATGAGTGTGCCATGTTTGGTGGCAAAGGCTAGATTATTGGTGAAAACAGAGAAGAGTAAGGGTCCAAGGATGGATCCTTGGGGAACCCCTATGGAGACAGGTAGTTGGGGAGATATGTCATTCTGCCATACAATGGATTGTTGGCAGTCAGACAGGTAATTCTGAAACCAGTTGGTGACTGATTGAGAGAAGGATAGGTTATTGAGGACAGAGATGAGTTGTTTGTGTGGGACCATGTCAAATGCTTTAGATAGGTCTAGAAAAGTAGCAGAGGAGAGATAGCCATTGTTTTTATGCTGAAGGATAGTGTTAGTAAAGGAGAGTAAGGCAGTGGTGGTGCTATGGTTTGGTCGGAAACCATGCTGAGTATTGGAAAGGAGGTTGTTAGTAAGTAGGTAGTCTGAGACCTGATAATGTATGCATCTCTCTAGTATTTTGGAGAGTGGAGAGAGAATAGCTATGGGGCAGTAATTGGTTAGTTCTGTGGAGGGGCCGCCTTTGTGGAGGGAAATTATATATGATACTTTCCACAGTGTGGGAACATAACTTTCTGACAGAGATCGGTTAATCAAGATGGATACTGGGTAGGCCAGAGCATCAGCTGCGATGTGTAGGTATTCACTTGGGAGGTTGTCTGCTGTTAATTTGGTGGGCTTAAGTTTAGTTAAGAGTTTTTTTTATGTTGGAGGTAGGTACAGGAGAAAAAGAGAAGGCAGTGGGAAGATTACTAGTTGATGGTGTGGGTTGGCGGGGAGGGGGTTGTGTTGTTTAGCTATTGATAATATGGTTTGTGTGAAGTGTGTGTTGAATGAGGTAGCAATATTTTTGGAGGAGTGAGGGATGTTAGGAGGAGGGGTACTGACTTTACCTTGGTGGATGATGGAGTTTATGGAGAACCAAAATTGTTTGGGGCTGTGTTGGGAGGAGTCTAGGGCAGACTGGTAGTATTGGAATTTGTCCTGTTTTATTAGCTTTTTAACTCTATTGCGTAGTTCTAGGAATTTCTGTCTAGTTGAGGGGTTTTTGGTTTTGTGCCAGTGCTCCCAGGCTTTATCCCGGTTTTTCATTTCTGACTTAGTGGCTTTCTGTAGCCATGGGGAGGGCTGTGCTTTCATTCTGGAAAGTCTTATGGGGGCATGGTAATTAAGGATGCGCAGGAAGGTAGTATTAAAAAATCAACTGCGTCATCAAGACTGAGGTACCTTAGGGGATGCCAGTTACATTCTTTGAGGGATGAGATGAATGTGAGTGGGTTAAAGTTTATTTTTTTACGTATTTGACTGTAGATGACAGGTTTAGCTTGGTATAAGTATTTTTTGAGTAGGAATGTTGGGGAGTGATCACTGAGGCTATCTGATAAGCAGCCTGTTATATATGACTGGGGGCTCTTACTGACTAGTATCCAATCCAGGGTAGTGTGCTTGCTGGAGTTTTTATTTATCCTGGTTGGCGACTGGACTAGTTGGATGAAGCCATGGAGGTTTATATGATGGGTTGGATTGTTGCCAGAACAGGATTGCCAGTCAATATTGAAATCACCTAAAATGATAGCTTCTTGGGGGAGATGGTGGGTAGACCAGCTGTGGAGGTTTTCTACTGGAGGGATGTTTTGGCCAGGTGGGAAGTAGCATCCAATTATGTTGATGGTTTTATTTTGGTTTATTTTGAGGTTGGTATATATTATTTCTTCATTGCCTATTTGTGGAGCTGATGATTTTAAGATCTGGATGTTTAGATGTTGTTTAAATATTATAGCTACACCACCTCCTTTCTTGTTTAGCTGGTCTACTCTTAGTATGCTGTAACATGTAGGGAGTATTTGCTCACTGGTAATGTGAGGTTTTAGCCAGGTTTCTGTCAGGATGACTATATCTGGGGAGTACAAGTCTATGGTGACATGGAGTTCATGGACTTTGTTGGATATACTTCCAATATTTAGGCTTAGTAGAAAGAAGTCGCTTAGCTTTCTATTGGCTGTGGTATGGGACAAGTTGTGGTTTCTAGTCTGATTATGAGGATTGGGGTTGGAGATGGTAGGGCCAGGGTTGGGGTGGATATCTCCACTTAGGGCTAGTTTTGATATGCATGAGGTTATTAGTTTTCTCAGTTTTTGAATGTGTTTGTTTATTAGGGAAAATTTATGATTGTGCTCTGTGGGGGGGGGGGGGAGTGCATAGGGATGGTTCTTGAGTTGGTGGAAGGGGAGCTGAGTGACGGTGAGACATGAGTGGTGCTGTGAGTAATAGTACAGTGGTAGTGGTTGAGTGGGGGAATGATGGAGCTTTGGTAGGATGTAAGATATGCAAGGAGAGTGCATGCAGTGAGCATAGGTAAGGTATGCTTGCACATATTAGTTGATGAGGTGTGATAGTAGTGGGAAAATGGAGGAGGTAGTGTTGGGTTAGCACTGTGGTTGGCTATTGGAAAGATGGGAGGGGTTTGTGAGTGTAATAAAGGTAGGACCACTGGGGGTGGGAGGGAATAGAGGGCAGAGTGGGGAGCGAAGCGGGTAGAGACCCTGTTAGTTGCTCTTATGAGGGGCTGGAAACAATCAGGTAACAGAGTAAACTGATAAATGAACATATGATAGTGACAAAGGGTGGTTGTTGTTTTAAAAATGGTGCCTGCCAAAGGTAATATTTATTAACTTTGGGATTGAATAAACAGGGAAGGGGGGAGGGGAGAGCAAGGGTGTGAGCAGGCAGTTCTTTTGTACTGCTGCTATTGAGCCAAAGCAAAGACAAGTTTGTGCTTAAGAAACAATCAGAACTGACCAAGGACTGCTCTGAAACTGTAAGTCATTTCTTAACCATTTCTCAGGTGGAAAAACAGGATAACCTTGTATCAGTAGGCTACTGTGGTCACAGTTTAAATTAACAGACACACAGTATTGATCAGTTATGGATACTATTTGCTAACAGAAGGGAATAAGAGAGAAGGTGTGTGTGTGTGTGTGTGTGTGTGTGTGTGTGTGTGTGTGTGTGTGTGTGTGTGTGTGTGTGTGTGTGTGTGTGTGTGTGTGTTGGGGGACTGCTTACAAGCCAAAACACAGTGCTCTCCAGGGGAAAATGAATATTGGCTCAAACAGGTAGACACATACTCAAAGTTAACTTTAGCTGTTTGCAGACAGTTCAGACCCGGACTGCGCTTTTCTTATAAGAATGATAAAGGTGGTACTGCAGTTGAATACTTAAAGAGTAGTGTTAGGTTCAAAGTTCACTTTAGCTGTTTGCAGACAGTTCAGACCCGGACTGTGCTTTTTTATAAGAATGATAAAGGTGGTACCGAAGTTGAATACTCCTTTCTCAACTACTCTGCCTTTATTGCCCAAGTTTTTGTACCATACAGTAGTACTGGTTGCATCACTGTTTTGCACACTTTACTTTTCAGCTTCTTTGGCATTCTTCTGTCATACACTACACCTGACACACTATGCCAGTTGGCTGCAACCCCTCTGATTCTAGCTTTGATTCTTCATTCAGACTTCCCTTCTCCTCAGCCACCCTTCCAAGATAACTGAAGCTATTAACCTGTTCGACTATCTTCCCTTCTATCTCAATACTCAGCTTCTTCTGATTAATTCCATTTGCTGCCATTATTACTGTGTTATCTGTACTCAGTTTCATCCCATGTGCCTTCAGTTTTACATTCCATTCCCCTATCCTTTGCTGAAGTTCTTGCTCAGAGTCTGCCTGTAATTACACATAATCTACATACAAAAACGTTGTTGATCTGTCACATCACCAGTATGAACAGCAGTGGGTTTAGAGCAGAATCCTGATGCATACCCACTCCTACAGGGAACCCCTCTATGAGACTGAACCATTATTTATACTTTAATAGAGCTTGCACTAATTCTACCCATGTTTCTGGGACTTTGAACCATCATGGGATTGCCCAAATCAGCTTTCTTTGGACCTTGTCATATGCTTTCTCCAAGTCTAGGAATGGCCTGTTGGACTCTTTCCTCATCTCTAGCTTCTTCTCAACTATCTGTCTTACTGCAAACATTGGGTCAGTTGTGCTGCATCCTGATCTGAATCCAAACTGCTCATCTCCCACCTTACTTTCTATTACTCAGCATATTCTTTTATTAATCACCCTCACCAGAACTTTCATGCAATGTGGCAAGAGTTTGATACCTCTTTACTGCCCACAGCTGTGAAGGTTGCCTTTGTTCTTAACAGTGGCACTAGTATACTTATTCTCCAGTCATCTGGGAGCGCTTTTCTCTCTACACTGCTTTGAGTACCCACAGGACTATTTCTCCTCTATCTCACCCTACATCTTTGTCATATCTGCTGTGACCTCATCTGAGCCTGCTGCTTTCCCTGACTTCATTTTCTGTAGTGCTGTTCTTACTTCTGTGGTGGGCTCTTCTCTCATTGTAGGCTGTGTCGGTGGCAGTACATCTGTGGGGTTTTCTTCATTCAGAAGCTGGTGGAAGTACTCCATACATCTGCCTTTAATGTCCTCTGGACTGGTGAGCAAGTTGTTGCTGGCATCCCTTAAGAAGGGTGCTTGGTTATCTTTACCTTTCTGTTTTTATCTTGCAACCTGATATAGTTTCTTTGTGCCATCTACTGACTTACTTTTCAGAAACCAGCAGAGTGCCTCTAATGCCCTGTTATTTGCTTTTGCAACTCATTTCTTAGCATCTTTGTTAGACCAGGATATGAAGGAATACTGGTTGGCTATCTTTTTTATCTCTCACTTTTTCCTACAATCTTTCTTTCTTTTGATGACTTTCTGGACGTCTCCATTCTACCACCAGCTTTCCTTATGTACATTATTTCCATGCCTAGCTTGGCCACCTATCTGTTCTGTAGTCTTCACACATGCTGTTCTGAGCCACTGACATCCTTTTTCAGCTCTACCTGCTTCCTCTTCTTTGGGTGCCAGAGCCCTGAGTAATTTCTTAAACTGTTGTACTTTCTCTCCAGTCAACTTTTGGATCTTCAGTCTGGCCTCTGTTGATGTTACAGCATTCTCTGACCAGTGCTTGCAGCTGATTGTGGCAACCAGTGATTTATGCTGTGGACTGACTGTTTCACCTGGGATGATGATGCAGCTGCTGATTCTACCCCAATGTCCTTTCCTTACTAGCAGGAAGTCTATCTGAGTTGTATGTTGGCCACTTTTGAATGTAATCTCATGACTGTCTCTTTCTTAACCATGTGTTGGCTACTATCAAGCCATTTGCCAGAAGGAAGTCTAGAATTGTCTCTCCTTCTTTATTCTTGTTGCTCCACCCATGTGGACCCAGGCAGTCCTCATATTCTGTCACCCATTATCATCACCAGTTTAGGTTGTTCTGTTTTATCTAGTAGATCCTGTAACTGCTGTCTGAATGCACTCTCTTCCTCACTATCACAACCTTGCTGTGGAGCATAGGCTGAATTATGAATACTGCCCTATCATTAGACTGGAGTCTGATTGTTATGAGTCTGTTATTAATTCTGATGGCATTCCTCACTGTCTTTTGAAGTCTCTCCCTCATCACAATTTTTACACTATTTTTAACCTGCCCTCTTTCTGAGTAGAAGACTCTGGATCCCAAGCCAAGTGGCTTTATTTGCGCTGCCCTTCCGTCTTGTCTCTTGGATACATAGGATGCCCAGCCTCCTCTCTGTCATTACATTATCCACTTTCTATCCCCATCCTGTCAGTGAACCTACATTGAGAGAAGCTATTATTAATTCATGTTTGACAGGTTGATTGGTTTTAAGTCCAGCTTTCTGTATCCCAGTTTACCCCAGCTGGGCAACTGAACATCAGCCAGCCAGTACCTTATTGGCCTAGGGATACTGGGCTTTATTGGGGGCACACACTGGCCAGTAGGGACACATACACCCCAGCCACTGTTAGTATGGGTCCATGGCATAGGTTGGAGTGGGCCGGGTCTTCAACCCACTAAATCACTGTCAAATACCCATGCCCATTTAGCACCATTAGTTAACATGTCCAAATCACCAAGAGCTCCACTCCATGATTAAAGATGAATGGAAGTTCTAGACATCACATCAACATGAGGGCCAATCCACATTAGCCACTCAGAAGTGTAGGCAGCTGATACCAGGATCCTTGGAGGTCTGCATGCAGAGGTAACAACCAGGAGACCAAAGGCATAATGACAGTCTGTATAACCAGACATTTCATTACAAGACAGTTGGAGACCCATTCAAATTGTTTCACAAGAGAGCTACTGTGACTTATATAAGTAACCGAGGGTAAGGCAAGGATGGTGCCATGTATGACTTAGCACTGAGAATTCATAAGGTTGCTGTTATTAATGTCTCAAAGAGACTAAGTGCTGATAGAAATGCTGATGTGAACACTAGAAAATCTCTGGGGGGACACAATTTGAGAGACGGGCAGCAGATATTTTACATTTTCAGTTAAGAAACAGCATATGATACTGAGATAAATTAATACTGCTTTGAAATAAGTCTGCCTATGCCTGCCTCCACTGCAAACAAACTAATACCTGCTGCCATATAGCATCTAGCTTTCTCTGGGATTTGCAAATGGGGAGGAAGTGTAATGTGTGCATCGAAAGTATGTGGACATGATACATGCATGCTCACACAAATGTACCTATTTAATCAAGTAACAAATAAGGCAAGACATATTCAGCAAAACTTCTGGCTCTTTGTACTTATGTTTTGTTACATGAGGTAAAACACAAGAGTAGATACAAAGGGAAAAACAGCAGAGACATAAAGAGAGACCATTAAAAAAGACATAGTAGTGGTAAGCTGAGGCATGCCAACTCCCACTTCCAAAGTGAGCTCTCCATGGAATTTTGGGCTGGTCAAGGCAGGAATTTCACTACATGCCCTTCTGGAAAGACATCAGGGATCTATTGATGTAACATAATGAAAGGCATTGAATCTTGTTATATGATGGCAGACTAGGACCTCACCACTCAAATATCTTACCCAGTAAGAGAAAATGAGATGATCTGGGACATTGGTGGGGTACCATGGCCGCCACAGGTCAGTAAAGAGAGACTCAAAAACAGGGGGCACAAAAAAGTACCTGCATGGATACTGGCAGCCAATCAAAGCTGTCACCTGTATTTTCAGGGAACATACAAATAGCAGAGGGGAATGCTCATTGTCAAACACAGCATATGGAGACCCAAAAAAGTTCATGAATGTATGTATCAACAGGTATGCTAAAAAGCAGCAGATGTTATAGTCATGTGAATAATAATATTCTATAACATGTTTGATAAATAGTACCAGTCAAATGATATTTATATAAAAATTCTCAAGTGTCATTCAGAAGGTAACTCTATTATATACGTATGCATTAACAGGATTATAACACAAGCAATAAAACCACAGGGAAGTATATAATAATAATAATTAAATTCACAGTACAGGGAAGTGTGCATGCACGGGATGGTCAATGATATATGTAATAAGTAAACACAGGGAAATATGCATGGTGTAATGACTGAAAGAAGAGAACACTCAACAGGAAACACAGTATAAATATAGCAGGGTCTATGCTGAACGAGTAACCAGTAGTGAGCACAACAATATAGGCAAATGGCAAGTAGAGAATACATATCAATGTAGATAAGCTCCCATCTGACAACAGAGAGATATAAACACACAAGCAGAGGGCAAATAGAAATATTTGACTGATATGCAGCAGAAGGTACACTGTGATATGGACAAATAGTCAACAGGGAGTTCACAACAGTGTGTTCAACATAAGAACATCAGAGTGGGCTTACTACTGTGTGCTGTGTGAAGTATGTCAGCCATGAGCAGGGCCGGCCTTAGCTGAAACGGCGCCTTAGGCGAAGCACTGCTCTGGTGCCCCTTAAGCCCCACCCACACTGAACACAAGGAACACACCTATTTGAGCCATGCCCACAGAAGGGTCACTCCCACAAAACACTCCAGTTCTTTCTATGTTTAAATGCATGAAAATCCAAGTCATACTGTAAGACACCTTGTAGTTTAGTTGACTGTAATTGAAGGCTGAATATCCTTAAACCTGGTTGATCTGTTGCTTGTGTAGTGTTCATCTGCAGTCATGAGACAGTATTAACTTTTTTGCAATGTGCATTGATGTTTCATTGATGTTTGTGTAGAAGTTCTCATTTGGTCTAGTGTAGCAGTAACTCTACATTTTTACTATATACCCTGATGTGCTTCATGCTCTTCACAGGTCAGCCATCAAGTCTACATACTTCAGACAGCTACATATTGTGATGTGGTGGTGTTGCAGCTGTATGCTGACCCAGAGGCCAAAAAGGAAAGCAGTGTTACTACAGTCAGTGACGTCTTGAACTTTGCATACTTACCAACACTAAGCAGATTTCAGAATTGTATTGGCAGTGTTTATCCATTATGGGTTGCAGATGGATGTGGGACCTTTAAATTCATTCAGTTTTAAACAGCAGTGTACTACTTTCAGCTATCAAGTCCACTCAAGTAATTTGAAGACATATTTAAGACGAGAGACATTGATATTGTACAGTGTACTACTTTCAGCTATCAGGTCCACTCAAGTAATTTGAAGACATATTTAAGATGAGAGACATCGATATTGTCAAATGATTTATTCCATTACTTGTCAAGTACATTTTTATATGCAATCTTTGACAGTAAAATTTACTCTGCTCCACTTAGTCACTTAATACCATAACTGCTGGAATGAGCTGTGAATCTGACAAATTAATAAGCTGTCATTATGAAAAGTTGTCAGTTCTCTTACTGTTAATATCTTGGACTTCCCATAGTCTCAAAGCAGACTACAAAATAAAGGCTGGGCACTCCTGATTTGGTTTTGCGTCTTGCACACCATTGTCCATGCTTATTAGTTTTAAGTGTACACTGGACAGCAGATTCATCCCAACCAACACACAGCAAACCAGCACCTTAACCGTAAAGAAAACTGATATATACACTCTGAATTAATAAGACTGAAATCTGGATAAATCATGTGACATGTCCAATGAAAAAGTAACTTTTATATATTACTTCTGAAAACTGAGCAAAGAAAATGGCCACACACTGAAACACCTTGGTTAATTAAGCAGCTAAAATGTACCAGCAACAAGACATGGATGGTCATAAACCAAAACACCTGCAAACATAACCCGGAGAGACACCAATAAACCACAACAAACTAAGCAAAACCACCAGAGCCACATTACAAAACACAAGTGGCAGAGTGAGCAGAAGTGGACCTAAAACACACAGACTAGTCAACAAGCGTGTAGATATCTGGCAAGCATAAGGGGTACTGAGGCTGAGGATGGTCTTCTCTTGTGTACATTGGAATTACGCCAAAATGAGTGTGGGGTGTGATTTGTAAAATGATGTGCATGCTTATTTTTATCCAGGGCAATTACTTTTCAACATTTTATCAAGAGTAAAAGATGACTAGAAACCTACATGTGAATGGGGGCTGTCAACAGTATGAATACTGTCAACAGCATACCCTCATAGCCATCGCAGACAACTACTGCATTGTAGCTGGCTAATTTATTTATCTTTCAGTCTGAGCACTCACTGACATTAGTTTCAAGTGATGCCTGCATTATATTTCACTTAAGCAAAAAAAAAAAAAAAAAGAAACAAACAAAATTGTTATCAGGTAATACACAAGTACACAAGCTAAAATAAAACTGCCTCAAGCCAGCTTGTTACGTAGTTATTACTGTAGAACCTAACACATTAGCAGACATTAACTTTCACAAAATTCTGCCTGTACAATTAACCAAGTTTATACACAAACAGCCTATATTTAAATAGCACTATAGAGGGGTCATTAACAGCAGCCCCTTACCTGGCCCTGCTTCTCCTCAATTCAGAGTCTTGATAGCTACAAATGGACTAACCGAACATGAGTATTGTGTAAATTCCCTTTTTCACACATAAGTAAGGTGCAGGAGAAATATACTGCATTTAAAAACTAATATACTAATATACTCCAATAGAATACACAACAATCACCTCTATATAACAAAACAAGTCCACAGGTCCCATTAAGGTGCACGCAGCAAACAGACACGACAGAACCACTCGAGAACATTGGCAATGCAAACCACTAATACATGTTAAAAAATTGAGTAGTAAGAAACTATGCGCTGTGAATCAATACTAACGAAATGAACTAAACAAGGGCACCCAGAGTGAACCAATCAAAATATTCCTAAAAACAGGGGAAAACAATCCATGAGTAGAAATTAAGTATACTTAACCTTAAACTGGACACTCGCATACTATTACAGTTACTCTAACCCTTGTTACTATGGCTAAACATACTTTAACCTTAAACTGGATGCTGACCAAAGTAATCAATGACTCTTCTTTCAATCACACAATTGCATGCTTCCCTGGCCCCTGCTTTTTTCACAAACACATAGTAAAAAAAAAAAAGCTTGCCTGCTTCCTTCACAAATACAGATCCCAAGCGCTGCCCTGCTTCTTTCAAATCACACACAATTACATGCTTCCCTGGCCCCTGCTTTTTTCACACACAAACATAAAAAAAAGCTTGCCTGCTTCCTTCACAAATAAATCCCAAGCGCTGCCCTGCTTCTTTAAAATAACACAATTACATACTTCCCTGGCCCCTGCTTTTTCTACATAAAAAAAAAAAAACATATAAAAAAAAAGAGCTTGCTTCCTTCACAAATATACTAAATCCCCAGACCCCATCCTTCACTTACCTCCTAGTCGCCGAAATTCAAATAATAAACCAAAAGGATGGTCTTCTAAACGCCAAAACATGCTCGGTTCCTTCTGTAGTAGCCCATGTGGAACAACTCCAACTCAGAACCCGGCAAACACGTTCATTAAGTCCCAAAATAAAACCTTTCGCCGGTAACCAGTGGGTGCACCCACCTCTCTAGCTCGTCAAGGAGGGAAGGAATGAGAGGCAGGAGTTAGCCCTTTATATACTCTCATTGGCTCAGAGGCCGTGATGTCAGTGGTGTGAAATCACCACTGATAGGTTCGTTTAAATAATGCTCCATAAGCGCAGCCGCTAACATCACCTCCAGCATGTACATCATGCAGGGGGAGGGAATGAGTGACAAGAAGGATGTAGCTTAGGGCGGGGGCTTCAGTGGGGGAGGGCACAATTGTTGCTAGGCTAGCTAGCCACTTGGCAGTGAAATAAAAAAAAAAATGTTGTTGTTTGGCTTTTCCTGGTTAGGAATCATCACAGCAGAACTCCGGTCCGTAAAATTGTGCCCTTTTGAGGCCGGGGGGAGGGCGCAATTGTAGTCTCTAGGGCGGCAGTGAAATTAAGAAAAAAAAAAAAGAAATGTTGTTGTTGTCTGTTTGGCTTTTCCCGGTTAGGGGGTCGTCACAACAGAACTCTGGTCCGTGAATTGCGCCCTTTTGAGGCCGGCCTGTACGGCACCTTAGGCGGTTGCCTAGTTTGCCTATGCCTAAGGCCGGCCGTGGCCATGAGCATTCAGCAAAGCATGCAGTGTGTGGACAGCAATTTGTGCTGAGAGCAAGGAGCATCCTATGAAGTGTTCATTATATTAGAAGACAATAGAACACATATAAAACAATGTGTGCCATTAGGAACTAAGGAAACACAGCGAGATGAGTAGCATGCAAGCAAAAGCCAGAGTTCACATAAAATCATATGTAATTTGTGTAGGGCAGATATGAACAGACAGTATGGAGTGTGCAGTGAAATATACAATTTACAGACAGCAGAAAATGCAGAGGGAAATGTGCACTAAGTAAACATGTTGCACAAGTTTGTAGTAAGGTAGTGTATGTTGTATACAACATAATGCTACACAGCATACAGACTACATTGCATAGCATAAAGACATACAGGAGAAAACACAGCTCTGTGTATTAATGTAGACAGTGAACTGCATGTCAGTATGTGCCTCATACCAGCAGACCTACATAATCCATTATTGGGAATGGTGGTATGAGGAAAGCAAAAAGCACTGAAAATGAACAACAAAGGATATGCAGCATATGTTTAGTATACAGATAGGATCACTTTGCAAAGTCTGCTACATTCTTGCAGCAATGCATGAACCGCCTTCACTGATCCTTCACTGAAATGCTCATTGTGAAACGACAGCTATGTAAACATGAAAAGAGTCAGGAATACAGACAGTGAATAGTGATCTTTGTGTATGTGACTTTAGCATACTATTCATACTGACATTGGGATAATCGGCTTGCAATCACTTACGCAAATTGCAGAAAGTCGAATGGTTGATGTGTGAACATATGATTGTCAAGGGGCAGGAAATCGAACTGAAAGAGGTAAAACGAGGTTAGTCAAGACTGTGGACAGAGGTCATGCTTCAGTGAGGAACAGAGAAGTAGCCCATTTCCTCACTGTAGTGCGATCTTGGAGTTGGTATATTTAAGTAGGGGGTGTGGGGGCAAAGCCCCCACATGGGGGGTGCAGGGGGGTGAAGCCCCTCTGCTTAATAGTAGAGGTTAGCTGAGTCCATCGGGTGGAAGATTGTAATGTTGAAAAATGTCGAATAGACATTCCCATTTTCAACATTCCCATCTTATGCTGTTGTAAGACTTCGACTTTATTTTTCAGTGTTGTCATTGTTTGACTGGATCAGTTTTGAACATATCATGGTAAACCGGGATAATCAGTAATACTTAGCACATAGCAATTAGTATGATACAGTAGTGTACAAAATATAACCAAGTGCACACTGATTCACTGAGTGAGCATACAAAGGGAGTTAAACAGTGAAATGTGTGTGCAGTTTGCTCACATATTAGGAGTTTCAGCACTCTGTGTAATATGGGAACTGGAAAAGATACTGTGTGGTATGTGGGAATTCATGTTATAATGAGGAAACCAGAAATGTTAAACAAAAAATAGAAATCCACAAACATCAGCTCCATTGCCATACAGAGTTAGAGCCCTGACTATTTTCCAGGTGAACTAAGTTCATTGCAGCTCAGCCACCTGTTGTAACTGACACAGGGGATGAGAAAACTGATGAGGCTTAGCCTACTTGCCTGTCTTTGTCAGGGAAGGATGGACAGTTTTTGTCCATTCATGGTCTCCATGGCTGACTCCTTGGTGAAGACCAGGCATCACACAGGGGATGCAGACTACAACAGGTAAAAGGGCTACTTGATTATATTGCCCATGGAGGTATGTAAGTATACTGAAAAGACCCATTGCCTGCCAACTCTTTGGACATAAAAGGGAATGAATATGGAAGATGGGACTTAATGAAAAGCTCCACACTGCCAGCATGTGTATAATTTTCTCCCACTTCTGATTCGCAGGATGGGCAGGAAGGTTGTAACCCTGAAGAACAAATCAGTCCCATATCTAGACACATAGAAAAATAATCCACACAAAAAGCAAAATATTATTATACCCTTTTTCTGTTTGCAGATGTTTACTTTTTGAATTCAATACTTGTGGCTTCCTTCTTGTGACATGAATCGATATGCAATGTGCAAATTGAGAATTCCAGGATTGGAAACATGCAATTGTTAAACCTGTGTTTAAGAGAAAGTGGAGTAGGATAAACCCAGAGTCATACAGATCTGTAAGTTTACTTTTATGTAGTGGCAAAATATTGGTGAAGGAATTTTGGATATGTTATTGTCAGAATTGGAAAGGGTGGGACTTGAAACCATATATCAACATGCATGTGTTGAAAATAGATCGATTGCCACCTGTAACATGTTTTAAAACAATATAATAGCTACGAATGAAAAATTGTGCTGTGATGTAATTTATATAGATTTAACTTCAGCATTTCCCATGGTCATACACAAAACACTGATCAATAAATTAGAGCAACTAAGTGTTGATTTACTCTTGGTAAGATGGATAGCTGCATGGCTTACAAAACGAACATGGCAAGTATCATACAGCAACTAGATAGGTGAAATTCGAGGTTATAGTCAGGGTGCCCCACAGGACTCTGTCCCAGGCCCTTACTTGTTTAGATTGCATCTTTTTTTTTTTCAAAACAGGTTTATTGTTTTAACATATAAGAGAAATATCATAACAATTTTATACAAGTAATTAAAAATAGGTATTATTATAATATTCAACAAAACAACTAAAGTATTTACAAAGACATCCACTACAATCAGATCAATTAATTAAACTAAAATACCGTGCTATTGAAATTAGAATTTTTTTAACAAATTTTGTAAATTATCCCATACAATATAATATGATGTTTTTCTAGTTGTTCTCATTCTAATTGTGCTTATTTCCATATGGCACATTATATTCATAACATTTTTAAATTCATTGAACGAAGGAGGTGTATCTGAAATCCAATTTCTAGTTATTATTTTCCTGGCCACTGCTAGGATAGACCATAACAAGGGAAGCTTAATCGTTTAACACATTGAGGTACAGGTGTGTTGAATAATATAAGAGACTTAGAAATAATGAAATTATCTGTAAAAAGAGCCTGCAAAAATTCATTAATTGACTTCCAGTATTCTTTCAACTTCATACAGTCATAAAACATATGAGCCCAGTCAGCATTAATTTCTACATTACATCTCTTACATAGATTATCTTTATTATTTATTTTATTTATCATCAAAGGTGTATAAAAGATCTATGTAAAAATTTCCATGTATAAAGTCTCCAGACAATGGAAGATGTAGTTCTATAAGCAGATTCCAATATATATTGTTTATCTTGTTGAGTTGGTGGGTCCCCATTAATAGAGGTGAAATAATTCCAGTATGAATCTACACTGTAAAAAGTTTCTTGTCTGATAATTTTATGTATATATGAAAGTTTACCTTTATCAGAAACTTTATGCTGTAAATTTAATATCAAGTAATCAATCAGTTTTGGAATAGATTCTTTAACTGTTATAGACATTAGATCTATTCTATCAATGAGATGTTGTCTAAAGATCTGAACCTCTAACCAGCAAGTTTCTCTTAGATCAAATTCTTGTTTTAAGAAATCTAGATTTTTAACTTTATTATCAGATATCAGCTGATACCAGTACTTTAGATCATTATCTATAGCTAAATGAGCTCCTTCAGAAGTAGATGACATAAGCATACCCTGAGTATACATTATAGGAATACAATAAAATTCCATTCCCTATACTTAGGGTGCATGAATATAAAGTTACGATAACTAATAATAATATTTAATGGGTAACAAACCATATGTTTAGGTGTAATAGGTGAAGTACAAAATTCCTTTAGCAACCACAACATGGAGTTATTTACAATCATATTTTTATGTGTTAAGGAGATTTTCATGAAGTGCATACTAATTAGCTCCCAATAATCTTTCCATTTTGCGATATATGACTGATCTATTAATAAAGTAATAACTTTTATAATAGAAGAGATAATATATAAATTAAAGTCTGGAAAAGAAATACCCCTTGAGACCAGCTATTAGTATGTTTCTTTAATGCAATCCTAGGTCTATTAGGTGCCCATAAGAAATTTAACATTAGTGTATTCAGTTTCTTGATAATTATTTTTGTAGGTGAAAGTATTATTGCTTGTATTAAGTATAAAATCTTGGGGAATATTATCATTTTAATAATTGTAAGTCTCTCCTCCATAGTAAAAACATATTATTCCAGGTATTAAAAAGATTTTGTATATTAAGAAAACAGGTATTATAGTTATTATATATAATAGATTTAATATCTTTAGATAGTATTATACCTAAATAAGTTATCTGACCTGAATTGGGTACATATTTAGTAAAATCACTAATGAGAATATTTTTTCGTGTATATATAGGTAGTATTTTAGTTTTTCTTCATTGAATATTAAACCAGAAATACTTTTAAAATTCATCATTTTATCAAATAAAGACTGCATAGAAGAATTAGATCCTGCTGATGTAATTAGAACATCATCTGCAAAAAGTTGAATTTTTGATGTTGTATTTTCGTCTATTTCAAAACCCTCTATGTCAGTACTGTTTCTAATCAAATTAGCCCAAGGCTCCATTACTAAAGTGAATAATAGTGGAGAAAGTGGACATCCTTGCTCTGTACCTTTAAGAATGGGTATTTTTTGTGAAACATATGTTCCTACCTTAATATAAGCCAGCGTTCCTTTGTATAAATGCTCAATTAAATTTACAAATGCATCAGAAAAGTTTGTGTATTTCAGTAAGGTAAACAGATAGTCCCAACTTACTGAATCAAATGCTGAACCTATATCAAGACTAATAAGTGTTAAATCTTTCTTTTTCCTATTTGCAAAATCAATTAATGTTAAAATTCTTCTTATATTATCAAAAGTATTTCTATTTACAATGAAGCCCGTCTTATCTATATCTATAATGCCAGGGATGATTGTCTTCAATCTATCAGCAAAAATACTCATAAACATTTTATAATCAACATTAAGTAATGAGATGGGTCGATATGAAGAACATCTAGTTGGATCTTTATTAGGTTTTAAAATTGGTGAAATAAATGTATATTGCCAAGATGGCGGGTTATTAACTCAGTTTGGGCCAAAATAAAAACCTTATGTATTAATGAATATGTAGTTTTAGAAAGAATTTTATATATCTCTGGTATAATACCATCATTACCCGGTGCTTTGTTTGATTTAAGCTTATTTATTTGTGTAATAACTTCTGTATATGAAATACTCTTGTCCAATAGTTTAATCTGTTGTTTATTAAGCTTTTTATTCATGTTTGTGGTTATAAACTCCTTTATTTTATCTTTAGGTTCCATGTTAATGTTGTTATGGTTAATCTTGTGAAAGTGATTTCTAAATTCATCCAGTATTTCTGGTATACTAGAAACATTCTTCTTTTTCCTTAGAGAAAAGATTTCTTTGATATGGTTTTGTTTATTCAATCTTTTTGTTTTATTTTTAAGTCTATGTAAGTATTTGGGGCTTATTGAATACGACAAAAACTTGTATTTCTCTAAAGTTATTTTAACTTTATGAGTTAAAATTTCTTTGTATTTCTCATTTAGTTTGTTTATTTCTTCAATAACTTTCTTGTCCATAATATTTTCTTTATTATTATGTTTACAAGAGTCTAATTTACTTTGAATATCTAACAATTCCTTATCCCAAGATTTCCTTTTATTATTATACCATCTGATACTTTGTCCATATAGATATGATTTTAAGGCATCCCAAACATAGACAATGGAGACTTCAGGAGTATTATTTATGTCTAGAAAATGTTGTACTTCTGAAAGTATATATTCTTTATAGTCTTTTAGCTGAGTTAAGTATGCTGGTATCCTTTTGATCTGAACATTGAGTATTTTTATCATGAATTCAAAAACAATTGAGTTATGATCAGATATAGGACATGAAATGATTTTGGAATTAATTAAATCTGTTACCATCTGGTTAGAAATAAAGACCCTATCTATTTTTGAATAAGTTTTGTATCTGTTAGAAAAAGGTGTATGGTAATGATTTTGAATCTATCTGATTATTAATATCATTCAAATGATAAGAATTATCAAAATCATTTAAATGTTTTGCATTAGATGTAATTCTTCTTTTCCTTATAGTGGTAGTATCACTTTCATGTAGTATACAATTAAAATCACCAGCTAAAATAATATCCCTATAGAGAATGATATGATCTTATCAATATGATGTTTCACTGTATTAATACCAATTCCAGGTATCCAATATACATTAATTAAAGTGTAAGTCTTCCCATTAATTTGTATTGTAACCATACAAAACATTCCTTTGTCATCCTGAAAAGACTTAATGGTTTTAGGAATGGGCATACTTTTATTCCATAAAATAGCCACTCCTCTTTTTTCTGAGTGTGCTCTGAACTAACCAATACTGTATACTTATTAGTGGCTAGTTTATCAATATCCTTTTCAAGAGATGGGTTTCTTGCAGGAAGACTAGATTGGCCTTGTGTAAATTAATGTATCTTATTAGGCTTGCCCTTTTACACGGATTATTCAATCCATTAATGTTTAAAGAAATTCCTTTTAAAGATGTCATTTGGCATTTTTAAAACTCAAGAATCTTATGATCGAAATAACAAATAACAAGATAAATAATGTTACATCTCCTCTTTTAGGTGTACCTTTAAATATAGCTGTATTTATTAAATCTCTTATGGGATTTTGTATAGGATTCAATTTTGTTTGTAGTGACAATGAGTCTACAAAATATATTGTGGATGTCAAAACTATATACATATAACAATGAACAAGTGAAAATAATGTAAGGATTAAACCTTGCATCCAGCCTGGAGTTGAAAACTCCAACTTAGAGTAGCATTTACTACTCAAGTTAATCCCTTACCCTAAGCAGCAGTACCTCAGCTACCACCTTATCAATTTAATACTAGTTATATTTAACTGAGGTTAACAGTTTTCAATTCAATTATCTATCAAGACAAAACTACACATTTGGTAAAACAGCATCATATAAACTAAAGTAAACTTTTTTTTTTAAACTGTTCATACTACTATATAGATCTATGTAATATATAACACTTGTATTCAAATAGCATTCAAATAATCTTGATGTTAGAAATCAAGAGGAGAGAAAATTAGGTTCTAACATTCATTTAAATCAAAAACTTTGGCTAATATGATTCAGACATTACATATATTAAGATGCATCTATTTTCTGTCATGTGAATACTATTAACAGCTTCCAAAAAAAATCTTGAATTGTTTGTATATGAGCATTTACTTAAACTAATTATTGTCAATAGAGTAAAATATTGTATTCATAAAAATTATTATAAATCATATTGCATAGTTATGCAAATTCTCAGAAACACTTGTATTATTAAAAAAAGCCATCACACACATACACACAGACACACACACACATACATACACACACATACACATACACACACACACACACATATATATATATATATATATATATATATATATATATATATATATATATCTGATCTCACTGAGTTATGTCCTTGTTGAGCACTATCCTACTTGCTGTCCCTAGAATAAATCTGTCTGCTTTATAGAAAATAATGCACAGCAAACACATTTTAGTAACCAGATTTTACAATCATGCTAACCTACTGCTTTAAAATATATCACATGACATTTCTTCCAGAATAGAATTATAAAATTGTTTATGCTTGTCAATCAGATGAATTAAATGAATTATAATAAAGTATATGTTTGGAACAGAAGTTTTTAACACATATTATTATGCTGCTGTTAAGTAGATTTTCAAAAACATTTAAATAAATGTTTCATTTTCTATGCCTTCTAAAATAAGACATTTACTTACTACAAGAAACTACATCATTTAAACTCATTATAACTGACATTTTATGAATAGAGTATTTTTCCTGAATCTGTGGTGTGTCAGTATGATAACTAGGTCAGAGGTTATACTAACTGCTTTCAGTTTCTCTGTGAGAATTCTGTGAGTTGAAGCTTTTGAAGTAGTTCATGGACACTGTGCATGAGACAGCCCACATCCCAGATTGTCTCCCTTAACATTTTGGCGGGAAACTTATTAAAACTTGTGGCAAACATTCATTTTGTCAATAGAGTAAAATATTGTATTCATAGAAAGTATTATAAATCATATTGGATAGTTATGCAGATTCTCAGAAACACTTGCATTATTATATAAAAAAAGCCATCACACTCACACACATACACATACACACACACACACACACACACACACACACACACACACACACACACACACACACACACACACACACACACACACACACACATATATATATATATCTGATCTCACTGAGTTGTGTCTTTGTTGAGCACTATCCTACTTGCTGTCCCTAGAATAAATCTGTCTGCTTTATACAAAATAATGCACAGCAAACACATTTTAGTAACCAGATTTTACAATCATGCTAACCTACTGCTTTAAAATATATAACATGACATTTCTTCCAGAATAGAGTTATAAGATTATTTATGCTTGTCAATCAGATGAATTAAATGAGTTATAGTAAAGTATATGTTTGGAACACAAATTTTTAACACAGATTATTATGCTGCTAAGTAGATTTTCAAAAACATTTAAATAAATGTTTCATTTTCTATGCCTTCTAAAATAAGACATTTACTTACTACAAGGAACTACATCATTTAGACTCATTATAACTGGCATATTTTATGAATAGAGTATTTTTCCTGAATCTGTGGTGTGTCAGTGTGATAACTATGTCAAAGGTTATACTAACTGCTTTCAGTTTCTCTGTGAGAATTCTGTGAGTTGAAGCTTTTGAAGTAGTTCATGGACACTGTGCATGAGACAGCCCACATCTCAGATTGTCTCTCTTAACATTTTGGCGGAAACTTATTAAAAACTAGTGACAAACATTCATTTAGTAGTGTAAATGCATGTAAACATGACAAAACCTTCACAATGTATTCCACAGACCATTACAGCCTCTTACTTCTTTTCAGAAAGAGAAACAAATTGAATCACAGCTTGCCATTAAATCTTCAGATATTTTGACTGGTTATGAAACAAAACATTATAACTGACATATTTTATGAATAGAGTATTTTCCTGAATCTGTGGTGTGTCAGTGTGATAACTATGTCAAAGGTTATACTAACTGCTTTCAGTTTCTCTGTGAGAATTCTGTGAGCTGAAGCTTCTGAAGTAACTCATGAACACTGTGCATGAGACAGCCCATATCTCAGATTGTCTCTCTTAACATTTTAGCGGGAAACTTATTAAAAACTAGTGACAAACATTCATTTAGCAGTGTAAATGCATCTAAACATGACAAAACCTTCACAATGTATTCCACAGATCATTACAGCCTCTATGTAAGTGAAATTAAGCCCAAAATTACCAACAAGCAATAAAACTCAACATTCTTCTCCCAACTCAATTTTCATACAAATCCTATTATTCACTGTGCCCACACAATCAAAAGCATTTCTATATATTAATAAAGAAAAGAAAAGAGAGTAGAAAATAAAAGGGAGTGAGGCAGAAATAAAAAAAATGTAAGAGAAAGCTGTAAGAAGTATATACAATGGAATGTTACTTACTGTTTATATTAATAGAGTTAAAAATAAAACATATTATTTACTCTTATTTAGTTCTGATTATTATTAGTTAAAGCATAACAGATTATTTACAAACAGGCATAAGCAGTATAATCAAGAAAGTATAATTAGAAATAGCATTTGAAGAACTTATAAAAACTTTTACAAGGAATAAATATGTTATTATTCTATTAATGATATTTTCATTACTGTTCTCTCCCTGCCCTCCCCCACCCTTTACCCACTACATAATCTAAATAGAATGTCATTGTTTAAACAAAGAAAATAATAAAAGGAGAAGGAAAAAAGGTAAAGATAAAAAAAATGTATCAAATTACTAACCTTACTTCTTTTCAGAAAGAGAAACAAATTGAATCAAAGCTTGCCATTAAATCTTCAAGTATTTTGACTGGTTATGAAACAAAACATTTCTTTGCACATAGAGAATAACTTTGATTAAATATTTTCCAAAATATTTGTGGCTTTCTGGAAATGCAGGAACTATATTCAAAAAGATTAATAATGAACTAAAATGATGAGAGAGAAAAACATATAACAAATCATTTGTTTTTAGTCTCTTCTTCTTCTCTGAAGTCTTCCACGAAGCTTCAGTTGCCAATCTCTTTAATGAAGAACTAGCCCATTCCATTTCTTCTATTTTATCCAAAATCCTTTTTCTTTGACAAACAGTAAAGCAGAGTCTAAATCATCGAAAACCTTAGGACCATCAGGAAGGAAGATTTTAAGCTTGGCAGGAAACAGAAGGTATGTTTTAAACTGTGCTTTTAAGCTCCCTTATTAGTGGCAGAAAAACTTTTCTTTTAGCTATTACCATGGAAGAATAGTCATTGTCAAAACGCACAGTTGTCTCATTAATCTTAACAGGAGCTTTAGCCCAAGCAGATTTAAGAACCATCTCTTTATCAAAAGATGATAGAAATCTAACTATAACTGATCTAGGATATTTTTTGTTAGAGTTAGTATTAGCTATAGATCTATATGCTCTTTCGATACCAAAAGAGAATGCTTCTGGTAAGTCTAAAGTTTTAGGGAGCCAAGTTGTTAAAAAAGAAGTAATATTGTTACCTTCAATATTTTCTGGCAGTCCAAAAATCCTAATGTTATTGCGCCTAGATCTATTTTCCAGGTCATCCAGCTTTGTTTGTAAATGTGTATTTTGTTTCAGCAGAAACTCAATGTTGATTTCTTTTTCTTGGATTCTATTTTCCATGTCATTCACAGCTTCTTCTATGCCTGTCATCTGGTTCTTCTGTTGTTGCAGGTCTGTATGTAACAGGTATATTTGTTTTGTAGTTTTTTCTATGAAGGTGTCTATTTTAGTATCCATTTTATCCATTTTATCAGTAAGTTGCTGGATTATAATTATCAGAGACTGAAGTTCTTTCTTGATGCTGGAGTCTTGTGAATTTGTCTTACTGGAACTCATTTCAGACTGATAAACTGACAGGAAAATTTCCACAGTGATTTCTGACAGGAATATTGTTAAGATTTCCTTTCTTTTTTAGATATAGTTCAAGAACTATATAGAACAAACGTATTTAGAAAGAAAATTACTTCAAAAATTAATTTTTTAAGTAATTAATTCCTGTCAGTGTAATGAAATTGGTGGAGCTGAAGAAATCTGCTGCTATCCTGTGTTCATCCTTGGCCACGCCCCCATTTAGATTGCATCTTTGAGATCTATCATTTTCATCTGAAGCGTTCCAAAGTCTGTGTGTAGATGACTTTAAACTGGGTAAACTGATTACACGAGTTACAGATAGGGCATTTCTGCAAGAGAACGTGGCTAAATTGATCATTTGTGCACAGAAAAATAATATATTGATAAATACGTAAAACTAAGCATATGAGATCTGGGAGACATAAACTGAAAGGTGAATATTTAATACAACACACACTGATTAAAGCTGTAGATTAATTTAAGGACCTGGGTATATGGGTAGATCCAACTTTGATTTTTTTTAATCATATCAACCAATTGATTCATGACAGTTATAGAATTATAGGTTGTATAAAAAAATCAGAAATTATGAAGTCATTGTTAGTTATATTAGACCCAAACTTGAGAATAGAATAACAGTATGGAAACCTTATAAGAAAACAAGCGTGAGTAAACTGGAAAGAGCACAGCAGAAAAATACCAAGGGCATCCATGGGTGTGAAAATTTAAGTTATGAAAGACTAAAATATATGAATTTGTACAGTGTCTCTTATAGATATTTAAGAGAAGACCTTATTCAAGTATATAGGGTATTTTTAGAGACAACTACCTCTGGAAATGTTTGGGGTTATCGAAAAATCATAGAGAATCATCAGGCAACCTATGTAGAAGATTCTATAGGAATGAAAAGTGTACTAATTGGTTCTGTGAGAGAGCAGCTGATGTATGTAATAGACTACCAAATTACATTAAAGCAAGCACTAGTTTAGATATTTTTAAGAACAGCCTGGGCATTTATGGGAGCAACTGTTTTGGTATAATGGCAGGCTAGAATGGCATTAATGCAATGCTTTAAATATTTTTGTGTATAATTGTGAAATCTCCATAAAATTGAAAATAGTTTGAAGGAACATTCATATCAAATGCATAAGGGTGTAAGTAGCATGCCAGTATAAAAGCAGTATAATCATACAGCAGTACATGAAAAGCAAAAAGTAAGGAGCAATATGTGCAGACAGTGATGAGCACATAGTTTATATACAATGTATGAACAAGAGGATGCAAACCAACAACGTAGGTTACACATCCAGGTGTTTGGCTTTCTGACAGACAGTGAAGGCAGTTCAGTAACATGCATTCTGCAAAGAGCAGATAGACATCAGAGTAACAATAATTCACATTTACCAACAGAATGAATGAGCATCTAATATCTATTTGCAGCTAGCCTGCTATGCCACTGCTTCACTCCTCACCATAGTTCTTACATGTTGCTTCCACTCAGTGCAACCTCTGCTAATTCCCCAGCTAATTTCCAGTCCACTGTCCATGACCGTAGTAAGTTCTATGAATTTGCCACTTTCTCATTGAAATAATTTTTCCTCATAGCATTTGTGAAATCGTCATCCTCAGTCAACCACTTGTTTTCTCTTTTCTTAAATCTTTTTTTCAACATATGCACTTTGCAAAGATTTATGGGAAAATTGGCTCTAGATGATTGTCATCGATGAAGTGACACCCTGACCCCATGTGTAAAATTGGGAAAAAAGGGTTGTGGATGGATAGATGGAGGGAGGGATGCAGCAAAGTATGCACAGCAGACATACTGCAACACTTTGTGGGGAACAGTGTGAAATGTGTGTAGTAGCAAGATAGAAGTAATGTAATCTTTCAAAGTAAAAGATAAAAGTAAGCTGTATCCTCATAAATATTTTCCAGTGTAAACCTTATGAAAAATTAATAAAGAGGAATCATTGAACAGATTAGAAGGCCAGAATCTTTACATTCTTTGTTTAATTATATTTATTTACTTGGTATCTATGTACATGCACTGATCTCTTCTAGACCTTTTATATTCATGACCCTGGAGAGGTATTTACAATCAAAGGAAAAAGTTTGGCCAAGTTCTTTTAGCTGAAATGAGGTGATTGTAGAGGGGTATAATCTGGTATTTTAATTGTTATCAGATTTACTTGGGAAATAATTTTTTGGAGGTGTTCATAGAACAGGATGAAGCAGCTGTGAAAGCCGAGTTTTCAGAAATGAGTAGTTATTTCTGGGGAAGTAGAAGACTCACCTGATACTGCATTGATCAGAAGTTTAGTTGCTGGCTGCACAGAGAGACATAGTTTGTTGTCAGTTATTAAGGTGGCTACTATTCATCATTAGATCTGGCTGGACAGGAGACTGAGGACAGAGTAAAGCAATGGAGTCCTGAAGGAATAATCTGGCAGAAAGTTAAGATGAAAGATGCATCTAATGGTTGGAATCCAGGGGAATCTGGTACTTTGGTTTCTTATTGTTCCACTGGTACACTCTCAGGATTTTGAGTGATGTGTCTAAAGAAAGCAAGCCTTGTGTAGGAGAACAGGTTTTTGGATATTCAGATAGAACATCTGCAGATAGACTGAAAGTTTCCATGGCTGCAGTTCCCAGTATTAATGTAGTGAGAGTAAAGAGAGGCATAATGTACTTGTCAGACTCTTAACAAGTGTCCTATAAAGAAGGGCGTATTATTTGCTATGTCACATATTAAACATAAGAACTTGTGAGGATAACTTTGAAATAAGCTTTAAGGTAACAAGTTCATTACTGATTTTTGGACAGATGTAATTTATATTTAAAAATTGTTCCAATTACTTGTTTTTTTATGTATTTCATTTTTATAGACTTTGTAAAAGGTCTTTCTAGTTTTGTTAGGAATAAGGTAATGAAGTAGGTAAGGAAGTAGGTAATATATTATGTTGATGTAAGTAGTACTCTGGGATGTTAGGTACATTCATGGAGAATAGGGATAATTTATGGGTTCTAAAGGTAGATGGGAGGTAAGTACATGTAAAACCCTTAGTGTAGACTTTGCAAATTGTTTATTCTTGGTAAAGCTAGAGGAAATGTATTTTATTTAGATTAACCCAAGCCCAGTCTTAAACACGGGGAAGTGGGACACCTGAATGCTGGATGTGCTAAGGTGATATGTAACCGCTGTAGAGCTGGGGCATGTAGGAGCTGTCTATAAGAATATTTTTCTCTGCTACATTTTGCCACAGCTATCAGGCCTACTGCAGTGATCACACTCTGGGACAAAAGTTGATGGCAGTCATGAAGGGATTTTTTCTCTTTATGGCCTCAACTCCCCTTTTAAGAGCTTGTATGTGTGCCTACTAAAGTAAGGGCCTCCTATGTTTTCTTCCCTTCTACAACACTCCCAATGCATTTGAATAGTTGCAAACACTAGCAGTAAAATTTACTGCATGAACGCAACTTAAACAAAGGCAAACTACATTCTTAGCCATTGTGCTATATGCTTTACAGCTATCCTCCAGTAGGTGTCAGCATTGTAGAGAACTGGCCCATCCACTTACCCTGCTGATTAATCTAGAACCCAGGCCATAACTTGAACCTATGTCAATTGGGTCATATTTAGGTCTTCATCTCTGTTCTTCAGATCATATCTATATGCAACATAAAAATGCACAGAGAAGTAACCTTAGGATAACAAATGCATAACCTATCAAGAGGTGAGGCTTGTCATAAAAGCACCTAAGTCCTATGGAGAATCCATGGCACTACATAAATTAACTCCAAATTAATAGAACTGTTCCAGCAAATAAAAACAACAACAAAACAAACAATTAACTTCACTGAGAAGCTGCACTAACTGGACTAGCAAGCTCTTCCACTGTGCAAGGTAATAGTTACATTTAATAAACAAATGGGCAGTCACCCTTTTCATAAAGCACATTTAAGTATTTCACTTACATAACAGCAGACAAGTACCTCATTCAAGTCTCTGGATTAAACTAATTAACCAGTACTGGCACTTAATAGGTTCATAGGTTTCACAGGTTGGTGCTAAGCTATTGGCCCTAGGGCCTATACAAGCTTAGCCATAACAATTCCCCTGGCTATTTCTTCCCATACTATTTACTTCAAATTCAAAAAAATAATTTTTACTTGACTTATTACACCACAAGGCAGACTCCTAAGCATTTATTAAACACTTTTGTTTGCCTTTCCTTCTGCTTTCTGATGGCCATTAGGTCCTCTTCCCCAGTACTACCAATTGGCCCATTTTCTCCCCATTGGGCAATAGGGGTGAGGGCCAGGTTTACCAGGGAAGCAGTATCATGCTGTGGGCAGATGGAATTTAGACTTACCTCCTTCTTGCTGGTTCCAAGCTCATACGTAGATGGGCAGCCAGATTTTTAGGGGAATGATCCCTCCTCTTTGGTGATGTGTCTAGTTGGAATCCCACCTTCAAGGTGCATATAACAAGGCACTATGAGGCCAAGGTTGCAAGTCACCAACTCCACAGCTCTGCCCCATTTTTTGGGCCTAGAGGCATACTACTGGGCTTTCTAGTAACACAGTGGATTCATTCCTCCCCAGTACATAATCTCTAGCTCTCTTCGCAGACAGGGGCAATTGGGCACAGCCCCTTCACTCCTCTACCTCTCATAATCAGCTTCGCCAGTGTCAGTACCACTAACTTAATCCAGGCAATAGGCAAGATTCCTTTCCACTATGCAATGTACCTATCAAATATCCAATAATGTTTAACCAGGGGAAGGATAATAGTCTGAAAACTTGTTTTGTTATTTTAATAAAGTTGTACATTTATGTTCTTAAAATGTGGAAGTATTTGCTATGCTCTGTTTATTTATACTTGTTTGTTTACATCCATTTCAGGATATTAGACTTATCTTTGTTTATCATTCAGTTAAGCTAATAATTTGTCTAATTCCGGTGCAGTAAATAATTGCCTCATCTCTCAGTACTCTGTTTCTACTCCTCTTACCTGCCATCCTCAATATACAGAATAATAGAATTAATAAATTAAATAAGCGCTCAGACACTTCATATACGGACATAGGAACATTTACTTGCTGCTTCTGCTGAACTTTGCTGAACTTACCTACACCTTGGCTTCTTCCATTGCCATCAATGGGTGACTGTTGTCTTTTGGCCAAGTTAATTTTCTTGGCTGAGTACGGTAATTTATGTAGATGAGTGATTCTCTGAATCGCTCAGCTGTGTAAATGGTAGTTGCAGGCACTTCCATGGGCAAGCATGTAGCTAATAAGCATTAACCACTCCCTCAGATTACCTCATTACCATGCACCACAGTTGTCAGGACAACCCTCTTCAGTGCTGGTTCCACTCGAGGAAAATCAGTTTGGTAAGGCAGTCTCTGAATCTGAAAGGGTTACTACAAGAAGTTAGATGCTCGTGGTAAGGCTTATCATGCTTTATAACCCTGTCTAAATCCTAGGGTCAGTTTTTTGTCACCTATCTCCTAAATCTAATTGCTGTAAGTCCTGAAGAATTTATTTTTCACCTTTGCATATCAGATCTGGAGAAGTACTTTTTCTTATTGCTTGGTTGTACAGTTTCTCTACCCATCTTCATACTTTGATTTATTAAAAGCTGCTTGCTTGCATTTTAATCTAGTTGTCTTTTAACATTCAGGGCATCCAGAAAATATCTTCATCCTATCAACCATTTCAGGAACTTCATTCTATTACTTTTAGCTTCTTCAAAAGCTCTGTTTCAATGTCCAGCTTTATGTACTTGTTAGTAGGTCTGGTCATACTACTATTTTGCATAACTTCCTTTTTAGTGTCTTTGATATTCTTCTGTCATACACCACCCTTGACATTGTGTGCCAGCTGGCTGCAGCCTCTTTGATTCAGACTTTGACCTCCTCATTCTGACTTCCCTTCCCCTCAAGCATTGCTCCCAGATACTTGAAGCTGTTAACCTGTTCCACTACTTTACTTTACTTTCTGAAGTTTCAGTTTCTTCTGATCTTCCTCATTTGCTGTCATGAAAACTGCCTTGTTTGTACTCATTTTCATCCCATGTGCCTCCAGTTTTGCATTCCATTCCATCAATCCATTCCCCATATTATTTGCTGAAGTTCTTGTTCAGAATCTGCTTGTAATGCCACATTGCATGCATATAGCATCTTTGTTAATATGTACTCTCCAATCTATTTGCTAATGTAGTCCAGCACCAATGTGAACAGCAGTTTATTTATTTGTTTATTTACATTTGTTTACTGGGTAGTGTCTGACTGGGCTTGTAGCCCGTTTTCAGTGGAGACATGGGGAGAAAAGCTTCAAGAATATAACAAGACAGATAAAAAAACACAGATAAAAACACAGAAATTACATAAGAAGGCATCAGAAAATCATACTGTCCATGAAGTATATATACAATGTAAAACTTGGTACGAAGTTATATACAAGGAACAAATTAGCAATGAAAATCACAGAATCATGACAAATGAGTAAGACTGAGGCAGCCAGTGAGCATGTATGATGGAGAAGCAAGTGGACAATAATAGAGATGATAGGAGGCGATCTCTGCTTAACATACAAGGTCATGTCAAACCCTGAGCTGTTGGACATGATCCACTTACAGACATCGCAATCCCTCAGAGCCACACTCTCCAGGGATCTAAACCTTGTCTTCACAATGAACAAAACATGCTTGAGGGATAGGTTCCTGACTCAGAGATTCCCCATACTCTGGAATAGACTGCCCATACATGTCAAGCAGAGCGCCTCCTTGGCCCTCTTCAAAAGGAGCCTTGATGATTGGATGGGAGATAGAAATTCAGGGATCACGTCAATTGCCCTGCTAGACAGGGGTCCAGGGAAGTAAATATTGTGGAAGAAATATCCAGGGAATTTTTATGGCTAAGCTTGTATAGGCCCTAGGGCCGATAGCCTAGTACCAACCTATGAACCTATAATTACAGTGATAAATTGAAGTGTGTAAGCAATTCAGCTGAGGGAGGTGAGGGAGTGAGGGAGAGAAAAGTAAGAGAGAGAAGTTATCCAGTGGGTTTACAGGGGCAGAACCAGTTGCTTATGAAATGTTCTTTTATTTTTGTTTTGAAGGAAGAATAGGAGGTGGTGCTTTGTATGCTGAGGGAAAAGAATTCTAGGATTTGGCTATTTTGTTTGAGTAGAGGGAGTCACCATGGAAGTTATGTGATTTTGTTATTTTGAACAGTGTCCTATTGAAAGATCTAAGGGACCTGCTGTTTATCTGTAGTTGGACTAGGGTTGAAACAGAAGGGCAGCCACTGGGGTTATGTATGATTTTTGTGGGTGAGGGTAAGTTGGTTTAATGCTAACAGGTTGGGAAGTTCTAACCAGTTTAGTTGTCGAAGAGCAGAACAATGATGGGCTTTATGGGAATGATTGGAAGCAAAGTTTGCAATTTTATTGTAGCAAGATTCTAGCTT
Organism: Protopterus annectens; assembly: GCF_019279795.1. Taxonomy (NCBI): domain Eukaryota; kingdom Metazoa; phylum Chordata; order Ceratodontiformes; family Protopteridae; genus Protopterus; species Protopterus annectens. Next base: position 313,019,994 of record NC_056747.1, on the reverse strand, counting down.
AAGAAGGTCGGCATTGCAAAGGTTGGTGAAGATGTGAGAGCAGTAGAGAGTAAGTGAGATCTAGCTGTGACAAACCTGGCTTGGGGAGTTGGGTAGTGTTTGGCAATGTAGAGATCTCTGAGTTTGGAATGCACTTTTTTGATAGTTTGGGAGATATTAATATGAAATTTGAGACAGTTATCTATTGTTATGCTAAGGAGTTTAGCCTGGTCAGTTGGCTCTATTTTGGTGCCATTTGTGGATTTAATAGAGAGGGGGTAGGGAGTTGAGCTTGGTAATTTTGTGTGTGAAAATCATTAACTTAGTCTTTTTTGGGTTTAGAATTAGTTATTGGTTAGATAGGAATGTTTTGACTTCCTGGAATGCTTTTTGCATCTTAGCTTGTAGTTCTTCTGTGGAAGAGGCGCAGCAGACAAGGGAGGTATCATCTGCATATTGTATGATTGAGGCAAGTTGGGTTGCTGTATTAAGGTTATTAGTAAATATAATGAAGAGGAGAGGGACAAGACTAGAACCCTGGGGTACACCAGTGGTTATTGGCAGAAGTGGTGAGAAATCATTCTTCCATTTAGTAGACTGTTGACGGTTTGATAGATAACTGAGGAACCATCATAAGGATGCTTGACTGAGGTTGAAAGTAGCGAGTTTATTGAGAAGTAGTTGGTGGGAGATGGTGTCAAAAGCTTTTGAAAAGTCGAGGAAAACTGCAGAGATTAGTTGTCCATTGTTCATAAGGTGGTGAATAGTATTGGTGAAGGATAACTAGGCTGTGTTTGTACTGTAATGGGGTCTAAAGCCATGCTGGGTATCTGATCGAAGATTGTCAGTGGTTAGATGGTGGAATTGCAGCTGAATACATTTTTCTAAGATTTTGGCTAAGGGTGGGCGGATAGCTATGGGGCGGTAGTTTGAGATGTCTCTGGAGGTGCCACCCTTGTGGAGTTGGATAATGTGCGAAACTTTCTAGAGGAGTGGCACATATTGTTCTGAGATAGAATTAGTATAGAGATAGGATATGCAATGGATGGAGCTGCTATTTTTAGGAATTCATTTGGTAGTTGACCGGCTGCTAGGCAGCAGGGTTTTAGTTTGCTTAGGAGCTTTTTGGTGTCATCATCTTCTTTTGACTGTTCCCATTAGGAGTCGCCACAGTGGATCATCTATTTCCATTTCTTCCTGTCCTCTGCATCTTGCTCTGTCACACCAACCACCTGCATGTCCTCTCTCACCACATCCATAAACTTTATCTTAGGCCTTCCTCTTTTCCTGTTACCTGGCAGCTTCATCCTTAGCATCTTTTTCCCAATATACTCTGCATCCCTCCTCAGCACATGTCCAAACCAACGTAATCTTGCCTCTCTGGTTTTGTCTCCAAACCTTCCAACCTGAGCTGACCCTCTAATATACTTATTCCTAATCCTATCTACCCTCATCACACCCAGTGCAAATCTTAACATCTTTAACTCTGCCACATCCAGCTCTAACTCCTGCCTTTTTGTCAGTGCCACTGTCTCCAACCCATATAACACAGCTGGTCTCACTACCCTCTTGTAGACCTTCCCTTTCACTCTTACTTGTACTCGTCCATCACAAATCACTCCTGACACTCTTCTCCACCCACTCCATTCTGCCTGTACTCTCTTCTTCACCTCTCTTCCACACTAACCATTACTCTGAACTATCGATCCCAAGTATTCTTTTTGATGTAAGATGTCTAAATAGGTTTAAAAGAGAAGGAGTTTGAAATATTTGAGGCAGGGGAGGGAAGTGTGAGAGGTAGTTGGTGATTTTCAAGGAGGCAGAAGATAGAGTTAATGACATTTGAGTTAAACTGCGAGGCTAAGGGTTCAGTGGTATCGGCTGTGGAAGGAGAGGGGGTGGAAGATTTACCAGAGTGTAGGACGGAGTTGACTGTATGCCAGAATGTTTGTGGGTTGTGTAGGAACGTTTGTTGAGAGGTTTGGAATTAGTGTTTTTTTATCATTGTTAATTTTCTTTTTAGCTTGATTTCCTAATTGCTGGTAGGTGGTGAGGTTGGTTTTGTTTTTGGAGGATAGGTATAGGGCCCTAGGCCTGTCCCTCTGTTTAATCCGCTGTTTAGCATCATGAGAAAGCCATGGTAGTTGTTTGGATTTGATGCAAATTTTCCTGGTGGGGACTAGGTTATTTAGTATTGCAAGGAATTTGTTAAATAATTTCACTGCTTGGTCCAAGTTTAGGTTACTTAATGGGGACCATTAGGTCCAAGTTTAGGTTAATTAATGGGGACCAATCACACCATTTTAGTAAAAGACTGATTATATCAGGGGAGAAATGTTTCTTACTGTGGATGCATTTGAAGGGATTGCAAGACTGAGTTTTAATTCTTCTGAGTAGAAATGTAAGAGCATGGTCACTAAGGCTGATAGGAAGGCAGCCAGCTTGATCACTCTGGTTTGACTTGTTAGTTTAGAGTGTTTGCTCAAGTGGGGCAGTTTATAACTTGGGAGAAATTGCACAGATAAAGTTGATGGGGCAGTGAGAGGAGCAGGAGAGCCAGTCAAGATTAAAATCACCTAGGATGATAGTTTCTTGACTGAAAGTGGTGGCTGACCAAGAGAGGAGAAGTTCTATGTTGGAAAGATTGTTTCCAAAGGGGAGATATGTAGCTATGATGTTCATGATTTTATGAGGATTTATATGGGGGCGGGTGATTAGAATTTCTGCATTGGAGATGTTTGGAGGTGTACAAGTTATTTTTTCTAGTTTTAGAGTGTCTTTAAACATAACTGCTACACCACTACCTCTTGTGATTAGCTTATCCTGTCTAATAACATTATAACTGATGTAAGTAATGTCTGTGTCTTTGATGTGAAGTTTTAACCAGGTATCTGTTATAATGACTTTGTCAGGAGAGTAGGTGGCTAGAACAGCATGAAATTCAGTTATTTTGTTTACAAGGCTTCTAAGATTGAAATTAGTTATTAGTAGGTCTGATTTAGAGGTAGGAGGTAGAGAGCTATGTACCTTAGTTAAGGAGGGAGTGAGATTTGAGGAGTGTTTGAGAGAGTTTGGGAAGTGAGGTTGAGTTAGGGGCAGAACATTGTTGGGACCTGGGTTGGGATGGATATCGGCTTGTAATCTGATATGTGTAATGAAGTGCAGTATTAGGTTTGTTTGTGGCCTGGTGGAATCTGAAAGTGGGTAGTTGCATGTTTGAGGTTTTTATATATTTGAATGGAAAAAATGGGAGAGTCGGAAGAATTGTATAGTTGTGAGCATATGTGGCTTAAGGTTTGAGTGGTAGATGATGATTAGTATGAGTTTTTGCATGAGGCTGATGGTAATTTATGCAACTATTGTGTAAGCTAGAGGATTTGAAGGCTAGGAAGAGAAGGCCTGTTAGAATAGTGTCATAGTAAATAGAGCAGTGGTATGTTCAGAGAGAAAAATGTAGATAATTAGGATAGAGCAGTCTGAAGGTGAGGAGGAGAAAATTAAAAAAAAATAGTGATTATATCACAGTTGAGAGGTAGTATGAGTACAGATGGGTGTAGAGGGTGGTGGGAGTGGGGGATGAGTGTGATTGGATAATAGTAGAAAGGGTGTGGTGGGTGGTGTGAGGGGGGAGTGAGTGTGATTGGATGATAGAAGAAAGAGTGTGGTGTCTTCAGTTATAAATTTAAGGAAAGTGGGGGGTGGGAATAGGGGGTATGGAAGGGGAGTGGGCTGAGCCCGAGTGTAGTGAGAGTGAATGGAGCGGGTAGAAAGTGTGGCCACCAGTATCCATGAAAAAAATAATCAGTGAGCCAGCCTGCAGTAATTCAAAGTAGCTCTGTAGATTAAAGCACTACTCAGTGAAATAATTAAATATAATTATTAATTATCTAAAGTTTGCAGAAGGCATTGTAGGGGTAGGTCACTTATAAGGAGAAAGCTTGTATTCACTCTGACCAAGTATCGGTGAAAGGTTCAGAGTGTAGTAGAGAGTGCTAAGGGGAGACTATGCTAGTGGGATCCCAGTAGGGTGCTCGCCTGGGGTATGACAGAGAAATATAAAATAAATTACATTAAATGTAGGGCATACAGACAAAATAGTAAAATATGCTTAGACTGCAGGTGTTGATAAGTTTGCTTGTAGTTACACCCTCTGAATGCCGCTGCGTAATGGGAGGGTTCCAGTAGACACGTTACAAGATTATTGAGAGCCTGATGCACTGTTTTGCAGAGAGTTAAGGCACTAAAAAGAAAGATAAATAGGGTATGAGCAGTTTAGCATTTGAAATTTGGGACAGAGAATTCAAGCGGGAATAAAACAGGAAAGGCAGATGCTAGAAACATCCAACAGATAAATATAGCATAGCAGTACATTGCAGATCTCATTTGTTACAAATATCTGAGACTGAGGAACATATGAGCAGAAATGATATAGCAAAATCACAATGCATTACAGTATCTGATGTAAACTATATGTACAGATAAAAAGGTGATAACATTAAATGAACACTAGAATATTAACAGTACAGGAAGGTACAGCCCTGTAAAACTGACTAGCAACACACTTTAATCATGTGTACAGATAAGAAAAGTGATAACATTTAAAAATCACACTAGAATGTAAGCCAGTGGCAGCTGGTGACTTCAAATTAAAGGGGGGCTGCAGGAGACAGCTGAATGGGTGGGGCCAATGGGAAGGGGTGTGACCAACTAGAAAGAGGTGGAGCTATGCTCAAAACCACAGCTGGAATGTTAATTAAATATGCTGCCCTGGGTGCCAAACTGTCATTACGAGAGTCCACTCAAGACAAATGAAGCGTAGAAGAAAAAATATTTCAGTGCATTGGCTACATGACAACTTACTTAATATCTAGATGGAAACACAAAGGTTGTGAGGCATGAAAAAATAAATTACTTTTTAAATACATTACTGGAATGCCAGTCAAAATCAAGTATAAAAAAAAACAAGCATCCCTCAACTCAAGCCACTTCTCCTTGCACTGCAGTTCTAATTATAATTTATATTCAGCTTTATAAAATTACCAAGTAACATGCTTAAAGTAGCAATCTCCGTGATACCCCCACTTGTAAAAATGTTTCTTATCCAAAAAAGACCTGCTTCCTGATAACTATCTACTTGTTTCATGGGCAAGACATGATCAAAGTAAAAAATGAACAGCAAACATGAAACAAGCTCAAGATAAATTGCTTAAAGGATTACTGCACAAGTTATGGACCACACATGATAGACTGACATTCTTTGCAGGCTTTACCCGTAAACTAAACAGATGACTGCAAGTCTCCAACAAATGTAATGAGCTTCCGAACATACTGTAATCCTGTCCTTCATTACAAATACTGTCATATGCATTTCAATACCTAAGGCTTATACGTTATCTAGTTATGTAAATATTCTCTGCATGGCAACAACAAAAAGGCTTTCAATGTTGGTAATTCTTTAACAATATGCTTATTAAAGCTTACTTGCATCTTACAATCTCCAACATAAAGCATTGCTACTTAAACACAGAGCAACAGGGCACTGCGACAGCATGCATTTTCTAAATAATTGTTGTTGTTTGTCTTTCAGCTTTTCCCGGTTAGGGTTCGCCACAGCGGAACTCTGGTCTGTTAATGATTGGCAGTTGGTTTTTATGGTGTCGAGTTGCCAGCCCAACACCCAACCTTCATTGAAGGCACACCCATTCAACGCATGTCTTTCGAATGCCCACTCAACCATGGGGAGGACATGCAGACTCCACACAGAAGGCACTCCCAACCCAAGATGAGAATCGAACAAGAGAACCTCTTGCTGTGAGGCAACAACTCTACCGCTGCACCACTGCGGAAGTTCAAGCATAAATCAACAGTATAAAATATGACAGAAAACCAGAACATTCTGCAAAAATCAAGGACAGATGAAAAGCCATGGTTGTACTTGTGGTCCACCTTGGATGGGGGAATACTCTGCACACTTAACTGCATAACTGCTCCTTGCCTTGCTTGGACACATCCAGAGCCACTACAATGGGGAGTGGGGTGCAACAAGTATGTCACAACTTGAAATGTCTCTGACTGACGGTGATGGCTCTGACACTCATACCTCTCAACCTCAGAGCAAGAAATCTGGATAAAGCCATACATAGAAGTGGGACACAGGCCCAAAAATAAGGACAATTTTTAAATATTGCTCATAAACTTAGAAAGATAATAGAATAGTAGTAGGTCTTGCATTACTATGAATTTTCTGAAGGGTATGGAATCTGAAACTCAAATATCTGCCATTATTTTCTAACTTCAGTCTTTAATGATTTGCCACTAATTTGCCAGAAAACTAAAATTTTATGAAAAACAGACCAAAAATGTGATTCAAAAATATAAAATTGCTACACAATACAGCTGGGATCCTGTCAAAGAAGGGACACCTTTTTAATATTAGTACTGTTAACTTGAGCAGCTGACAAAATAAGAGCATCTACATGCACTTCTGAAATAAAAACAAACTATAACTCTGATCATTACAGTTATTGTAAACCCTCCACGTTTTCTTCCAAAATTGCCATTTTGCAGAGGGATTATTGGGGGGAGAGCAACATTTTGAGCCAAAATTGGGGATGGTTGAGAGGTTTGGATGTTCTTAATTCTGTAAAATGATTGATTTGCACATACCTCTTAACTTCTTAATGCAGAAAATCTGGACAAGGCCAAATATAGTGGGGGAACATACAAACAGTACTAAAAATGCTCTTATATAAACTTAAGACAGTTGATAGAATAACAGGTCTTGCTTTAGCATGCATTTTTCTGAAGGTTATGACATCTGAAACTCAATGTCTGTCATTATTTAGTGACTTCATTCCTAAATGATTTGTCAGAAAACCACAATTTTTTTGAGGAACAAACCAAAAATAAGAAGCAAAAATCTATTCATTCTGCAAAAATCTGGACAGTTGAGAGGTTTAGTTTAGCCGGGGCTGTCTGAGTTTGCTGCCCTTCCCCCCTCACAAACTCATGGTCTAATGGAGCCTCCCCCCATTCCAATGTCCCATAAACACTGTAATGTGCATACTGCTTTACTTCTGCGATGATTTGGATTTCATTTGAAAGTTTTATTTTGCATTTTACAACACATACCCTAATAGGTATCTGCTGAACAAAGCAATGCAGTCTCACAATGAAAATAGACTTGGCATTAAAACTTCTCTGATCTTGAAACTCACATTCATTGAAACAGCATTGAACCCACATTCAAAGAAAATACATTTTGTCAGTGGCAGATAAAGATTAACTCTGGGCTGTTTTCAAATCATAGGCTCCTTGAACATGAAACATACACATGCTCTTTGATACACCTTCCTGACCTTGTACAATACAGTACAGTTGTTTGACAGCATTTTAAATTTATTCTTTTGAACATTTTTCCAATGAAACAAAATGCATGCACCAATAATGACAAAACTGCCCAATTCAGAACATTTCCAACATAAAAGTCTACTCAAATTTCTACAGTCCACCAGTATCAGTAAATATGCACAATCTCTGAAGAAGTAAAATCCATCTAAATAATTCCACATTAAAGAAACCTGTAACTAGTGAAGAGGTTGCTGCTAGCAAACAACTTTATATGTCATTGTTTCATCTACAAATATAAGTGCCTGTTGCCCTTGAAGAATAAATTGCCTAGGTTGCATTAAAAAATAATAAGCTAGTAATATCACAATAGGGAATGGATGGCAAACTGATAACAGGTTCATAGTTACTAGGTATCTTCACCAAAAAGGACTGCAGCATCCACCCCCTTTACAAGGCAGTACAGTATCAGCAATGCACCTATGTACTGTGGGAGTAGAACCCACACCCTTCTGCATCAAAAGCAAGTACACTACCTGTTGTACTATTAACAATGCAAGCAGACTCAGCATAAGCAGCACTAAACTTTTGTTCCCCTGCAGCTTTCTGCTTCTTTTAAAGTCTACTCGACACTCAGCTGTATCTCTGAACTTTGCAGCACAAGAAATCTGGAAAAAGCCAAAATTTATTGGGGGGGGGGGAGACAAAAGCCCAAAAACCAGGGACACATTTTAAACATTGCTTGTATAATGTTGGAAAGTTGCTGGAACAAAATGCTGTGTTATCACCATATATTTCACTGCCAAGTCTTGAACCCAGGGGACCCTGTGCAAAACAGTCAGAGCAACATACCACTATGCCAAATCAGCTGTTTTGTGAAAGAGAGGAAGGCTGAAACTTAAATGGCTACCATTTAGTGAATTCAGTTCTCACCATAGCTCTCAACCTCACAGCAAAAAACACATGGACAAAGCCAGTAATGGGGGAATACAGCCTCCAAATATATTCAGTTCTCACCATAGCGCTCAACCTTAGCACAAAAAATCTGGACGAAGCCAATAATGGCGGAATACAGTTCCAAAAATAGGGACAAATTTCAAATATCCATGTTATAAACTTAGAAAATTGCTGGAATAAAAGGTTTTGTGTTACCATGCACTTTCTGAAGAATATGAAGTCTGAAATTCAAAAGCCTGTTATTTTTATTTAACATTTGTTAACCAGGAAAGTCTGACTTCGGACAAAAGCCAATTTTCAGCAGAGCAGGGACAAACACTCCAGACACATGTCTTTGTAAGATGGGAGGACATGCAGACTCCACACAGAAGGCACCACAGCCAAGAATCAAACCAGAGAACCTGTAGCTGTAAGGCAACAATGCTACCAGTGCACCACTGCACTACTGATTTTGCAAGTTAAAACGAACATACAGAAACCACAGATTTTATGAGGAACAGAACAAATATGAGGCAAAAATCTGCAAACTTTTTACAAATGGTGGTGGGTAAGGAATTCAGGCCCTTGCCACCTGCACCCAAGGTACAGGGTTCAACCTGAGTATTCTCTACCAACCACCATGTGTTCTCTAGCCACCAGTATATAGCAACTGGGGCATTTCACACACACACACACACACACACCTCCATAGCCTGCAGTCCTGAATAATCTGCAGCAGCTCTAGATTCACACACCTTAATCTGGTTGTAGCAGCAGAATCAATGGCTGGTTTCTCCTTAGCCTGCCTGTGCAAACTAACACTAATGGCTAGGCTCCAGCCTGCGGGCCATGCAGTCTGGTGTCCTTCTGTTCTGTGTGGCTGTCACCGCACAGACTTCTGGGGCTGCAGAACAGAAATGCCTTTCTCCCCTATCTGGACTGCCTAACACAGCAGTCTGTGGTTCTGTGAGTACCAGGAACTCCAAGCACGCATGCGTGGAGTTCTGGGACTTGCATTTTTTTTTTAATTTTGTACTTCATTTTATTTATTTTCTTCTACAGGTGGGGGGCTACAGTCCTATAGCATGAGCCACCCCTGATGTAAGCTGTAGGTATATCCAAATAAAGTAACACTTTTTAGCCGGGCAACTGTAGGCTAGGCTCTGGCATTATAAGAACAACATAAGCTGATAGCGCATGCATATTTTTTTTTGTTTTACTGTGTTACTAGGCTAAGAATGAAATAGCTGTTCACACTACTTGCAATGAACCAGTATGCCAGAGCAGTAAAAACAGTATTATAAGCACGTTATATGAAAAAAAACTAGAGTAACTGAGTACTTCCTAACTCTCTACACAGTATTGCCAATTCTAAAAGGGGAGAGATAGATAACTATCCAACTAACCAACTATACAGTGAAGTTATGATTGTAAAAATAACATGCAATATGAGAGAAATAATACAACTGAGGTTAAAAATCTACAGTTCCCAGATTACTTACAAGCAGGCACACCACTGGGAGAATGGCGAAACCAGACAGGGTCAGTTAACAAAAAAGATGGTGCCCATAAGCAACAGGTACTTAACCTCTGGTAAGTTACATGGGTAGGCGGGGGTGGTCTACGGAAAGCACTGCCACCAGTATCTTTGAAAAAAAAAAAAATGAGCCAGCCTACGGTAATTCAAAGTAGCTCTGTAGATTGAAGCACTATTCAATGAAATAATTACATATACATATTAATTATCTAAAGTTTGCAGAAGAGATAGTAGGGGTAGGTCACTAATATGGAGAAAGCTTGTATTCACCGTGACCAAGTACTGGAGAAAGGTTCAGAGTGTAGTAGAGAGCACTGAGGAGGTGGGACTATGCTAGTGGGATCCCAGTAGTTGCACCCACTGAATGCTGCTGCATAATGGGGGGGGCCAGTAGAGAAGATTATTGAGAGCCCAATGCACTATTTTGCAGAGAGTTAAAGCACTAAAAAGAAAGATAAATAGGGTATGAGCAGATTAGCATTTGAAATTTGGGACAGATAATTTAAGTGGGGATAAAACAGCAAAGGCAGATGCTAGAAACAACCAACAGTTCAACATAGCATAGGATTACATTGCAGATGTTGTGCGTTACAAATATCTGCAAGCGAGGAACATACGAGCAGAAATAATTTAGCAAAATCACAATGTGTTACAATATCTGATGTAAACTATTTGTACAGATAAAATGTGATAACATTAAATGCACACTAGAATCTTAACAGTACAGGAAGGTACAGCCCTGTAAAACTGACTAGCAACACACTTTAATCATGTGTACAGATAAGAAAAGTGATAACATTTAAAAATCACATTAGAATCTAAGGTGTACTGGAAGGTATAACCCAATAAACGAACACTTTTTAGATCTCTAGACACTCTAGCCGGGCAACTGAAGACTCGGGCAATATAAGGACAACATAAGCTGATAGTGAAACAAAAAACCAAATATGCATTTTGTTGTGTTACTAGGCTAAGAAAGAAATAGCTGTTCACACTGCTTGCAATGAACCAGTATGTTAGAGCAACAAAAACAGTATTATAAGCACTTTATGTGAAACAAAAACTAGAGTAACTGAGCACTTCCTAACTCTCTACACAGTATTACCAATTCTAAAAGGGGAGAGAGATAACTATCCAACTAAACAACTATACAGTGATGTTATGATTGTAAAAACAAGATGCAATATAAGAGAAATAATACAACTGAGGTTAAAAATCCACAGTTCCCAGATTACTTACAAGCAGGCACACCACTGGGAGAACGCCAAAACCAGACAGGGTCAGTTAACAAAAAAGATGGTGTCCATAAGCAGCAGGGACTAAATAACCTCTGGTAAGTTACACGGGTAGGTGGGGATGGTCTACAGAAAGCACGGCCACCAGTATCATTGAAAAAAAATAATCAGTGAGCCGGACTATGGCAATTCAAAGTAGCTCTGTAAATTGAAGCACAACTCAATTAAATAATTAAATATTTGCATTAATTATCTAAGGTTTGCAGGAGAGATAGTAAGGGTAGGTCACTAATAAGGAGAAAACTTGTATTCACCAAGTACTGGAGAAAGGTTCAGAGTGTAGTAGAGAGAGCTGGGGTGGGGGCTTATGTTAGTGGGATCCCAGTAGTGTGCTCGCTTGGGGTATGACAGGGAAATATAAAATAAATTACATTAAATGTAGAGCATACAGGCAAAATGCTAAAATATGCATACACTGCAAGTGTTGACAAGTTTGCTTGTAGATGCGCCCTCTGAATGCTGCCTCATGATGGGGGCTGTTCCAGTAGAGATGGTACAAGAATATTGAGAGCCCAATGCACTGGTTTGCAGAGAGTTAAGACATCTGCAAGTGTTAAGTTTGCTTGTAGTTGCACCCTCTGAATGCTGCTGCATAATGAGGGGCCTCCAGTAGAAATGTTACAAGATTATTGAGTTTGTGCAGAGATGGACCTTGAAGCACACCTACCTCCACTAGGACCCCATTTGTGAATCTAAACACTGTACTTTTGTCATTTCATCTTTGATAATAGCCTACATAATGTATCCTAATGTTTCCAGGACTTTGAACCATTGCTGGACTGCCCAAATCCGCTTTATTGCAACCT